>NC_133350.1:7182667-7482667 GCF_030506205.2 Paramisgurnus dabryanus | reverse complement strand
ATGCTGCGCTTTTTCCGATTTCCATGAGTCACACTCTCAAAAGAGCGGAGAGACTGTAATTGAGACTGTCGGATCATCAGTCCCAAAGAAATATGATTCAGAGGGAGGGAGAGTTTTATTAAAGAGTTTTGTTTTGTCTCGCTTTAACTTTGTGATTGCCCTTTTGCTTTTTTATTTATAAACACAAGAGGGACGTGACTAAAAAACGAGAGACGGGAATAACAAATCACAGAGGAGGAGAGATGGAGATGAAGATAAAACAGAGTAAGTCTAGGGAGTAAATTCAAGTCTTGCTATTTCCAGCAGGACATCAGTACAGTATGTTATGGACAGAGATGAATAGGATCTGACATTACAAAATGTCAGTTAGAAGAGAACAAAGAAAGAGTAAGAAATACAAGAGCAAAATGAAAGGGTTGATGGGGAAAAAAAGCTTGTGAATAGTAATGATATAATAAAAAAATTATGAACTGCTGTTAAAGACCATGATAACCATGTTTCTCACCTAAAAGCCATATTGCAATGGTCCCTAGGAGTCACTGGGGGGTATCCTTTCAAAAAGTACACCTTTGTACCTACAGAGTTCATATTAATTCCTTAAAGGTACCACGGAGTGCATAATATACCTCACAGGTATACATATCTGTATCTAAATGGTACATATTGGGACCGTTTAAAAGAGTACTGCACCAGTGATAGAGAGGGACCAATTTTTACCATTTAATCTGAGTGCCGAAGCATCTACTGTTGATTCCTTATAAATATGAATTCATATTATTAAAGGGGACATTTCATAAGACTTTTTAAGATGTAAAATAAATCTTTGGTGTCTCCAGAGTACGTATGTGAATTTTTAGCTAAAAAAAAAAACATATGGGTAATTATTATAACATGTTAAAATTGGCACTTTGCAGGTGTGAGAAAATTTTTTGCCATTTTTGAGTGTCCTTTTAAATGCAAATGAGCTGCACTAAATGGCAGTGTCGTGGTTGGATAGTGCAGATTAAGGGACGGTATTATCCCCTTCTTACATCACAGGGGGAGCCACATTTCAATTACCTATCTTTTTACATGCTTGCAGAGAATGGTTTACCAAAACTAAGATACTTGTTTTTTTTTCACATTTTCTAGGATGATAGAAGCACTGGGGACCAAATGATAGCACTTAAACATGGAAAAAGTCAGATTTTCGTGATATGTCTCCTTTAAAGTCACTATAAAATGGAAGTGGTGATTGTCTTTTTTTCTGTATCATGCTGAATATCAGAGTGAAACACCTTCTAAAATGAGGAAAAAATGTAGGGCGAGACTTGATTTTGTCTATGGAGTAATGATTGGATCATTGGAAGTTCAGCGTTGCTAACAAAATGGAGGCAAATCTGAATGCACATGAATTTTATAAAAGAAAAAGCGCACATAAAAGAAGTATTAAAAAATTATAATAAAAAAGAAGTTCTTAATTTGAATTTCACGGTGAACAAACAACTGTGTGAATCTTACCCAGAAATAAATATCCAAGTCACATTTCATTTCAAGATTGCAATAAATAAACAAACAAACAAACGCAAATATGAAAAATTATATTTGGCTTTAAAAAATATAAATTACATTACTGGGGATAATTGGTTTCAATATATCCTCAAGTTTTTATTTGTTTCCTTTGATTCTTGTGGTTTCACATCCACTCAGTATCTTCAAAGAGTTGGTAGAGCAGTGCAAAAGTTTTGGGTTCGATTCCCAGGGAACACATACAAAATTAAATGCAAACCTTAAATATACTGTAAGTTGCTTTGGAAAAAAGTGTCTGCCAAATGCAGTAAAGGTAAATGTAAAACTAAGGTGTTTGAGCGTAAAGTATAATTACCGTGGTAAATTGATGTAAGTTTAATTACATCCCTCTGCACCATTACTCTCACGTGCAAACTGTACACACAGCATAAGACAGCCAACAGCTCTCTCTCCACCCATGTCTTCCTATTAAGTTGAGCGCCAAACATATTAAACAGCCGGCGCATTGCATCAAGAAACAAATTTGTTTTCAGACTTTAGGGGGCACTGAAATCTGTGTAATGCTCAAATTAAAATTCCCAATGTATTACTGAAAAATGCATTTGAGATAATAACAATCTTCATTGTGGGGCGTTCAAGGCGAAGAAAAGTCAAAGAGAAAAACGAGTCTGTCGTAGTGAAAAAGCTGTTAAATCAAAATATGTCAAGCTGTATAAAGTCTAATTTAGTTTCTTGGCCTCTGTTCTTTTCTTTTCTCCGAATAATATTGCTTTCAGAAAGTAGGTATACGTGTAATTTGACCTCTCATTTTCAAACGAGAAAAAAAGCTTCCCTTCATCTAAGAGCTACTTTGTGAGATGTCAAACTTTATTGGTCATCTGATTTATTGTCTATCTCAGACCACATCATTGAATATTTTCTGTCAGGCAATAGGGTGGACAGCCCTGATTTGTATGTCTGTTCTCATAAAGGGGAACTGTGTCACTTTAGGCTGAATCTCATGTTAATGTGACAGTGTATACATCACTGGGCCTTTCAGCTTCGCAGGACTGTCTCTCAAACAGTTTACATGAAATAAAAACAGCTCTGTTAAAACGCTTGATTAACCTTTTCTCATGCACTCTCTCGCTGTATTGGTACTGTACGGCAGCATGCAGATGAGATGAACGGTGAAATCGGTGCCAGCTGAACTCATCTAATCTCATGGAGGGCGAAAGAACAAAGGTAAGCAGAATAAATAAATGAATAAATCGGGGGAATTGCTTGAGATGCTGTAAGGGAAGAGAGAGAGAAAACAAAGCACAGAGAAGATACAGCATCACATGACCTTATGCAGCTTTACTCTGGATGGACATTTCCTGTTTATGATAGAAATGTCAATTGCTTTAATACTGGATGTCATTAAAGGCTAAGTGTGTTATTTCTGTACACACAAATGGAAATGCAAACAAAAGGGTTATGGGTGATGTCAAGTCCAATCACATGCAAAAAAAACATAATGGACAAAAAAATCATTAAAAATGACACAAACAGTTGTCAATTTATATAACTATGGGAAATGAACAAACAAAAGAAAATTTACTTAACCTTTAAAATAGATGATGCCTGCTCCCCTGTTATTTTTAGGTAACTCATTCACCTTTACTTTAGCTGAAAGAAATGTCATATCAACTTTGCCCCTTGATATTTGCTCGAGTGACCGCCACCCTAAAAAACCCCACAATTCACTTCAAGCATTTTTGAAAAATGCAAGACTATACACCTCTGCACTGTAAACATTCACCTCAATACCAGCAAAGTATTCATTTCTCTCATTTTAACCTTGTTCGTATACTCGGCTGCTAGTCATATACTATTTATGTAAGCGTCTCTATTACCAGCAAATGCTTTTCAAATCTCTGTCACATTTGTATTCCTACTATCTCCACCCCACTTTAAAGAATTGGATGTGCGTGTGCAGGTATGCGCGTGTGTGTGTGTGTGTGTGTGTGTGTGAGTGCGTTCGTGCGTGCGTGTGTGTGTGTGCATGCGATGTGAGTGAGATATAGAATTTGTATGTATGGAGGGCCATGATTATAGTCCCACTTCCACTAAAACGTCTCAAGATTGCCTCTACCCATCTTTTGCTGATTGGATCGTAGTCAAGACGTGTATGAGTATACAGTACATGCACTAGTATGTGTCATGGTAATGATGACCAGCACAGCTTTTTACACAAAACTTATAAGCAGAGTCAGCTGTCATGTCTTAAATCACAGACTTTGCTGTACATGTATATGTTCATTCCTACAGTATATGTGAAAAGCATATAGTAGATTAGATCAGGAAGACATTGTGTTTTTGATACAAATAACATTCACATGTTAACATGCTGTATGTGGGGGTTTTGTTGACTACATGCACTGTTTTAGATTTCAATTTTTCTTCCCACATGAAATAGTACAATAAACTGTAGTAAAATGCATATATACTATAGCGTTTTGAACCTTACCATAGTAAGGAAGGATACTACACAGTTTATTAATTTAAAATACCTTAATCATTTTACAGTACAGTATACAGTAGTATAAACACACAACAAATGTACTAGTTTGTAGGCTACTAGTGCACATTTTACTATAGTAAAGACTTAAGTTTACTACAGTATTTTTATGTGGATTGATTGGATTTTGTTCTATGAAACTAAAACTTACTATTTTAAAAAATCAAAAAAAAAAAAAAACATAGACTGATCTCAAGGAAATCCGTGTTATAGTCATGAAAATTTGGATTAATTTATTCGTGTCCATGGCACGAAATTCAACTTTTTTCGTGCCTTAAGCACAGATGTGTTTTTTGTGTCAGTCAGCACAAATTTCTATAAATAGTTTTTCGTGTCTGTGGCAAGACTTTCTTTTTTGTGTCATTTTATGTATTGTTTCTCATTGTTTTTTCTTACCATTGTCGCTTGGGGTTGGGGTTAGAATCGCTTTCTATTACATTTTTTGACATCCTAACCCAAATCTCAACTTTAACCCCAACTTGAGGCGAGAATAGTTTTAAAAGCGGCAGAAAAACATGTAGAAACCAATACATAAAAGTACATCCTAACGCAAACCCCAAAATCTAACCCCAACCTGAAGCGACAATGATTTGAAAAAAAAACATTTTTTAAACAATACATAACACGAAAAAGAAAGAAATTTTTATATTTTACCCAGCAGTTGGCTTTGTCAGCATTTTGGGTTGAAGCCACACAACATGGATTAAATAACAATGCAACGTCAACAGGTTGGGTTCATCCCTTTTTGACCCAACAAGTTTTCAAAATAAACCCAGATTTTTGTGTGTGTGTGTATATATTGTAGATTGTTCTTATTACTTTCTTAGTGTTGTTATTATGATGTAAACTAAGTGTAATAAAACTAAATGTGGTTTTTTGAGATAAAGTAACAAATCTAATTAAAATACAAGTGCAAAAGCAAGCAAAATTGATGTAGCAGTTGAATCTGTAAAATATGATTAATTATGAAGCCATGAAAATACAATTAATCATCAGACAGCAGTTTTCTCCAAATGTTTTCAGGCTTTAGGGCTCAATGGACAAAATCCAAAATAAGCAAGCAACATTTTCCTATTTTTTACAATGTTTTGTTGAATGGTTATTTTCCAGATGATATGTCGCTCTATGCTCATACCACCATATAATGACACTTTATTCCCACTCTGCGTTTAAATGCATCCCACCGGATAGCTGTTTGTACAGCAATATTTGGTTAATAACTGCTGGAGGCATTTATACGTTTGAAAGATTGCTTAGATGTAACCACATAATTGCACTTTCAGGCTTGAACAGATTCTTTTTAATTCTTTAAATGTCCAACTCAAATTCAACCCCTGGACTGAAGTGGAAATAACAGGTTTGGGATAAAAGCATACTGTAGAAGGTACAATATTTCTAGCATGCATGAAAAACATGTACTATACTGCACTACCTACTTATATGAATAAAGCTGATCGACCATGCATCCACTTCAAAGAACCTTAGAGGGTTACAGTACATCAAAAATCATGCATGGATGCATATATGACATCCTGGACCACAAAAACGTCATAAGCAGCACGGGTATATTTGTAGCAATAGCCAAAAATACATTGGATGGTCCAAATTATAGATTTTTTTTAATAGCAAAAATCAGGATATTAAGAAAAGATCATGTTGCATGTTGCAGATAATTTGTACATTTTCTACTGTAAATATACAGAAAATGTATTCATCATTAGTAATATGAGTTGTTATGGACTTCATTGGACAACTTTAAAGGCGATTTTCAGAATATTTAGATGTTTTTTAACCCTTAGAATCCAGATTTTCAAATAGTTGTATCCTGGCGAAATATTGTCGTACATTACATTAAGGCATGTAATGCTTTATCTAAAGCGATTAACAAAGATAGGGAAACAATCAAACACTTTTATAAGTTACAATTTTTCACTATTCTGAAACAATACCTGTTGAATCCTAACAAACCGTACATCAGTAGAAATATAAATCAGCTTTCAGATAATGTATAAATCTCAATTTCAAAAAATGAACCCTTTTGACTGGTTTTGTGGTCCAGAGTCACAAACAGCCTGTTAAAAATATTCTAGAAATAGCACATTTTACATATTCTTCCTCGATTGTTGTATTTATCATATAAACAAAGCTAAGAAACAAAGGCCAAAATCAACAAAAGTGTAATTTTACAATATTCTACAGGATTTTAGTCAATGTTAGCATTTAACTTGAAGTCAATGGCGTAGTAATAGTGTAAGGCTTTCAATGAGTCTTTAGCTTTGCTAACATTAACACATATGTAAAGAAAGAAATATATGAATAATGGAAGAGAACTGAGAATACTAGAGAGAACAAAGCCAACAGCATGTGGATGCTGATAACTGACACGCATGCATACAAATGCAACTGCATGCAACGCCCCACAAACAAATAATTTTCCCCAAATACAATATGTTAGAAAGGCTGCGTTCTGAACCATAAAAAAGTGAAGGAATTGGGGAAATATCAAGGCCTGACATAAACAGCTACTGATGCAATCACTGAATCATTCTTATACACTCAAAGAAAGAAAGAAAGAAAGAAACACACACACACACACACACACACACACATACACACAAGTGCATTAAAATGACAAACACTGACAAAAGCAGTACTGACTTAATTCTGTCTGTACGGTGTAAATAAAATATGTGTTCACATTATCCATTTCTTACTGTAATATGAAAAATCTAAAGACTTTACACATCTTAGGGGCCAATTACACCAAATGCATTTTAAAAGCTTGGAAACAAAAGGCGTGCCACCCTTTTTTCGGTCACTTTAAAAGAAGAGCAGTCTGGCACAGCTTTTTATATTGCTAGGCAACCACAGACGCAGCTGTCCTGTCAGTCAAATATTAAAGGGTGAGCACTCTTTTGCTGTTAACTGTCATTTTAGCAAAAACTTTAAAAAGAGGATGCTTCCTCTAACCTTGATCGAGGGTGAGAAGTGCACAAACACACCGGAGAGAGTGGGTGCATCCCAATTCAGGGTCTGGATCCTTTTAAGGTTGCAGACTTTGAAGGCTCGATATTTGGAGGCGGCAGCCTCTAATGCTAAATAGACACCAAAAGATTTTTACATCTAAGATTTTCAAACTGTGATAGACCACAAACATGAGGATAAAAAAATCCTAGATTTAACCGTTTTGCTCTTGTAGTGGGTGGTATGCCATGATGTGTCAAAGACAGCACACCACACATGAACAGATTTTCAACCAACTGTGAAGACAGGAAATCTCAAAAGACTTCAGAATAAGCATGGTGGACGATATGTAGAAAGAAATTTCAATGAAAGTGTTTGGAATCATTTTCACTGAAAATTCAAGATAGAAAAAGAAAAGGGTTTGGGTGAAGTCCTGGAGACAGCGGGAACATGGTCTGTACAAGTTCACTTTGCATCAACTTCTCTTTGTGCTGTGCCATGACTGCTTACGTCTTCCATCATCTATCTTCTGATTGGATATTGTTTTTTTTCACGTGCGTACGCACGTTTTTTCTCGGGGTTCCCCAACACCTCAGGATTTCTGATCAAAATATATTTATGGTTCGCAATCGGGGCGGCTCCGACGTTCTTCCAATCAGGTTCGGATACTCTTAACACACCTCATACCAAGGGAAAATCTGATAAGATAATCTGTAGAACCATCAAGATAACCGAGACATGGTTATAATTGCCGGAAGGGGGAAATTGGCCTAAAATCAGCCCGATTATCTTTTGGTGTGTACCCAGCATTAAGGCCACAAAGCGAACTGAAATGAGATGGTCTTACCTACGGGGGGAGTGGCGTCACTTGCTGTTCCCGCCCATTATGCTTGTCAGTGGGACACAACAGCTGAGACCTATCAGACTTTTAAAAATAAATATGGAGGCATATATTTATATATTTTATTTTATTTTAGAAAATGTAACGCATTGATGCAGCTTAAACTATCCAACAGTATGTAAAATTCACAAACCTTAAAAATATACAAAAGCAAAACACAACACGCACAATATTGCAGCAATAATATTAATTCACATCATTAAATCATCACTGATAATAGTAAAACATTCACAACAACCTTTACTTTGCAAAATATGCACTTTTATTTAACTAGAGTTTTTAATAGTTTATTTCAAAATATCCAGACGTCACAGGCGCGCATTGAATCTTGGGATAGCCAAGGCTGTGAAGGATACATCTATGGATCCTTGGTTTCAAGGGAAAAAAGGCCACATTTGGAGGCTTGTATGTGAAGGGGCCTTCAAATTGGGACAGCCTTTATCGCGGACCTGGATGTCATTTGCCTTCAAATATGGCCTTGGAAGGCAGCAGCCCCTGATTTGGGATGCACCCTTGGAGTGACTGCAGTCTCCGGTTGTTCCAAAGAACTGTAAACTTCCGACACCACATGGAAGGCCCGCCTCTCCCCTCATTTGATTGGACAATGGAATAACGCAAATGACGTCGTAAACCACACAATTTATTAAATATGTTTAAATATATTAAATACTGGAGGCTCTAATACTTTTCAAGCAAAATGTTAGATACTTCCATTAAGTTCATTTCAGTTTAAAAAAAGCTTTCAAAATGAGTGTATATTAAAAGTGCCATTTGAACCAGATTTAATGTCGGTCTTTCCTGCGAAAACTTAATCTTGGCCTAACTTGCAAGCCCCCACACAGTTGCTTTTTGCTGTTTTTCATTCGCTGTGTCAATAAGTGCCGAGCCGAGTTAAATAAGCTGATTACTTCTCTCGTCTCCGCAAGACCTGGAGGGAAAAGCAATCAAAGAGAATCAAATATGGTCGCACATAGTCTGAATTTTAACCCATACTCAATTTCTGTGACCTAATTAAAATCAAACAAGTGCTAACTGGAATTTTATATAGTAGTTCAAATCATTACTGATTAAACAGACGACAGATTTCTGCCTAATGTTCCGCAGTTCCCCTGCTGTTTCTTTCACAGTGGTGGGATCTGCTGATGTTGTCGCATGTAGTGCGGGGTCACTACGAGTCTGACCCACACTAAACCTCACTTTACAGTATTACAGATGAGATGTGTAAGCTACTGTAAGCTCTCCTGGGGTTATGGACAACAGCTGAGCAGAAGGTCCCATCGGAGAGGTGTTTACCGTACGAAGGCCACAGGGAGCATCCTGCTCCTATTTCGGGCGCATACATCAACCTTGGAGATGTTCTTCTCACACACATAAATACGCACACGGGAGTTTGGTATTCCACAGAGGACCGGTGGAAGATAATGTAACAAAGATGCAACAATAATTGGTGCATACAGTGCAAAAACAATGTGAGGAAGAGTGTGCATAAATGTCAGATAGTGATCATGAATCAAATTCATGAATATGAATATCTTGTCTAAATCACTGGAGATGGCATGAATTTATTACAAATTTAAATGAAAGGGATAGTTCACCCAAAAAATGAAAAATCTGTCATCATTTACTCGCTCTGATGTTGAAGGGATGTTTTGAGGGATGTTTGTAAACAAACCATTCATGATCCCCATTCAATTCCATAATATTCTTTTATTCTACTATGAATTTTCATTTTTGTGTGAACTATCCCTTTAAGGACTTGACAGTAACATTCGGCAATACACTCTCAGACAAAAGGTACAAAACTGTAACTAGGTACCATTTTACCATTTTAAAAAGTACAACTTTCTACGTAAAGAGTGCATATTAGTACCTTAGATGTACGTATTGATACCACAAAGATACATTGCTGTACCTACATAATACACATTAGGGCCTTTTTAACTCTTTCGCCGCCAGCATTTTTCATGATTTTCACAAAAGTTGAATGCCTTCCAGAAAATGCGCTTAAATATATAAACATACAATATATGAAATAAAAGAACAGACCCTCTGCTTTTAAACAAAAAAATCTGTTTCATCCTACCTTCATGTGTTCTGTTTTTATCACCGTACATTTTTGTAGCTCCAGATTTCCCTCTCTTCCTGAAACGCACGGAATTTGGACAAAACTCATCATTTTGAAAAGCGTTGTACATGATTGGCCAGCTAATCTGTACGTTGTGATTGGCCTGAATACCTCTGACATCAGACGGAAATGTGACGCTCCTTACCATGTTTGAAAAGATTCGGTTGCTAACAGGAGTTAACTTACAGCCTGTGAGTCCAAAGCCAGAGGAATTATGATAATGTCGGTCTTTTCTACGTCAACAGGCCCAGAAAGTAAACTGTTGCCTACAATCTGTGTGTTTGTTGTTGTCCAAGAAAAGAGATTTACGTTGGAGATGATAACTCGTGTCATTTACGTTGGGGTTTGTACCTTTTGCTTATCATTAACATGTACTAATACACAATTACACACCAAAGGAAATGTAAAAACATCAATCGGACCATAGTTGCTCTTTAAACAAAACATTAAAGGTACGATGTAGTGCTGTTGGTTTAATTAAACAGAATATACTGTATATAGATTAATGTATAAAATGTCATAAAACTGGGGCCCCCGGCACCATGCTGCACCCTGCATTTTGAGAACCACTGCAGACTTACGGTTATTTCCTGTGGTCAACAACATGTCATCAATCTGTAATGAGTCTGGAGTATTCCTTCAAAGGTCACTTCCTGCAGCTCAACCTGGTGTAGAGAGTGCACCTCCCTGGAGTGTCAGTCTTATCCTCATAACTCCCTCCTGTGAAGCCACAAGTCAGTATTATTATCTAATCAAAACCCCCTTGTGTGTTTATTATTAATTCATTAACAACGCCTGGTTATACACCGTGGAACACAAACCCTTTCCCCAAACACATAAACATACACACCAAAGGCTGAGCAGCTGGGGTTTTAACCTGACATACAAACACCTGTGCCCATCACACACATGTATACTAAACGCACATCTACCAGGGTTTTATTACATTAAAATCTAAAAGAATTTTAAGAACTTGTAAGTTGTAAATACACATTTCACTTTTGACTCACGTGACGTTTATCGACCCGCACCGTTTATTTTCTCCCTATAGTAAGGTTACCAAATACAAACTGGAGCTCTCTTGATAAATAGACAATCAACATAAGTCATCTTGCAAACAGACAACCGCATAGCACTTGCCCCTCCCACAAGAAGCAGAGTTTGCCTCTGACTCAAATGCTTGCTTTTTCCATGCGTCTACTACGCTCTACACGTGCGAATGCATTCAAACTGTTCAAGCGGCAAACTAGGCGCGGTAGACTCAATTTTGACGCCTGAAACACAGATGGTGTAGACGCTGCATTAAAGGCAGGGTGCATGATCTCTGAAAGCCAATGTTGACGTTTGAAATCACCTAAACAAACACGCCCCTACCCCAATAGAATCTGGACCTTCTTTTGATAGACCCGTCCCACACATATGCAACCCAGGCAACGATGTCGGTTATTAGACACGCCCCTTACTGCTGATTGGCTACAAGTGTGTTTTGGTACTCCCTTTTTCTAAAATTGTGCACCCCGCCTTTAAATGTATATCATGACATACTTATGTACTGATGTACATATTGTTTAAAACAATAGGAGGTATACAGTTCTGTGCAGAATGGAGCTGAAGGCATAAATATCATCTCAGGAAAACAATCCTTGTTAAAACAACAAGAATCCAATGGATCAATTGCTGTTTGTGTGTCTGTCTGTACATTTTGGGAGAGAGAGATTAGTTCAGTTCGACTCTGTTTGACGTCGGCCTTGAAAATGGATTAACATGAACATCTCTGTAGTTCAGTGCAGCTGTGTTCCCAGCCATCTCTTTCTCTCTACACTGCTGCCAACAGTCGCAGTGTGACACTGGGCATCAGACTCATTTGCCGGATTATCTGTAGTGGACAGAATCACAAACACACACACACACACACACACACACACTCCATAGTCACTCGCTGTCTCTCTCTCTCCCTCAGATTCATGCACACACATGCACTCCTGTTGATTAGATAAGTGTGTTAGTTTTTTAATGCATAGTGATGTGCAGAAAGAAGGTGGGGGATGTGAAGGAGGTTTCTAGGGCAACAATGTTTAGCATTTATCGCCTTTATCAGGAAATTGAGAATCTGTGAACGTTTGTGTTTGTGCACGTATTTGTGTTCTGAATTTTAAACCAGCACAAGAGACACAGGGACGGTAAGAGATGCATTTTAACATTTAGAGAGAGAGAGAGAGAGAGAGAGAGATGGAAACAAAGAGTGTGTACGGATAAAAGGAGAAATGATATGTGGAGCTTAGGGACATCGCGCTGTAAACATGGTGATCACAACTGCATTTGATCCTCTCTGACGGACATAGACCAGCAGGAATGAGCGGATCAATTCCAAAGTCCTGTCTGTGATTTTTTTGTGGAATAAAAAGTAGCATGCATCATAAGTTTAGCAGTGGTAAAACGAATGCCCCATCCCCCCAAAACAATATATAATTATTCTTGCCATCATTTATTTACTCTTATGTCATTTGAAATTTGTATGACTTTCTTCAGTGAAACACAAAAGCAGGAATGTTGGTCTGACAGCCTAGGGTCCCGATCAGACAGGCCGTGCTTAGGGCAGTGAGAGGCGGCTTTTTAAATGTTTTCTATCGACAGAGAGCGATTGTGCGCGGCTCTTATGCCCCGAACTCCTCGCATTTTAGCCGCCCACTGTGCCTTACGTTTTTGAAGGAGTGCTTGAAGTTGAGAAAAGTTAACACTGAGCAGGAAAGCGTCCTAAGTCATTCACGTTTTTCCATTGTCCAATCAAATGAAAGGAGAGGAGGATCTTCTGTTGTAGTGACAGAAGTGTACAGTTGCTTGAAATGACCAGAGATTGCAATTAATGCCCTCTCTCCTCTGAACTTAAAAAAGTATTACCTATCCCTACAAACCACAAAATTTACAAGAAACAGTTGTAGGAGGAACCATTCAACCTTCTTCAGACAGTGTGGATGAACGCTTTAACAGACATCTAATGAATGCACGCCACCCTTCTCTCTCCTCCTCCCTCTCTAAAACTCTGTGTCATTTTCTACACTGGCTTTAAAGTGTGGACAAGATAAGATAGCAACACAATTATACATTTATATTTGCATTCTCTCTTTAATAAGGACTTCTAGCTGCTAACCTATTTCACAGTGACAACTTCAGAAGTTCAATCAATTTGAGCAAGCTTGAAAGTTGCAATGAGAGGGGATCAGATACTCGAGACATCATTTCAAAGGCAGTACTATGTGACATTGTTCTGCATTTAGGGTACGTCCTGAAATGAGGCGAGGCAACAGAAGAGTTTTTGCATGGTCCAATGAAGACATGTAGCAATGACATATGAGTAAAGGAGACGCAGCTGACCGGCCCATCTGTGATTCCAGAAAATATTTCAAAAGACACTCACGTGCCTCGATTCTTTAAAAGATGTTCATGTGTTCTGCGTGTTTAAAGAGATGCTTGTGTGTCTTGCATCTTTAAAAGGTCCATGTGCACAATAAAACGTCTTTACACACTGGGTGGTATTGATGAAAGACAGCTTCAACTAGCAACGTCTAACATTTACCAATAATGGACTTGAAAATAGATTGAATATAGTGAAGTTTAAAATAATGCTTGACAAAAGCTATTTGTATTCTCGGTTCCCAAGAGTTTACATTGGCGAAAAATCAAGGCCACCATAAGACGTACAGGATATCTAAAATGATCGTTTCCTCAAATGGAGGACCACCAAAACACAGGAAGTGGAGACTGTCAGTATCCTTTCCCATCACAAACTTCAATTGTAAAGTAGTCAATTTTAATGAGAAATGATGCATCTCTTGAGGTCAAGGTAAAAAATAAATTCAGCTATTTTTACAGCAGATGTAAGAAATGGCGTCACGTGGCGAAAGGAAAGCCCACTTTGGTGAAGTCTTTTAGGAAGGAGTGGGATTGTACTGTATGAAATAAACTTGCATAATTCATGATGTTATCGATCCAGGGCAATTCACTTTGAAGAGTGCGGCTCACCAAATGCAACTTCCCAGTTCATTGCAGATCTGAATTGGTCTCAAAATAACCTATTGATTTTTGATGGGGGATAACGGTTACGGCCAACTGAACCCCTTTCAACGGCGTCTCTGGACTTCCAGCCGAAAGCTAGAAATGCAGAGGACATCCAAAAACACTCTGAACAGAGAGACAGACACCCTGGGGTAATCTGGCAAACGTATAATGCGCTCATATTGCATTGAACATTAATCTGTTAGTTCTTTCAAACTCTCTGCTGGATGTTATTGAGAATGGGCTGCATGGGCACCTTGACTCGAACTGAAGGGTGAGACGACTACTGCATCTCAAAGTCATCAGATAACAAAGGGTGGGGGTTCGACCTCTGATTCTGTGAACTTTTAATCACTATGCCCATGAGCTGTTTTTTCCAGCCTGATCTCACTGTTAATACTTGGTATTAATATGTAACATTCAAAAACACACAACAAACTTTTTGTATGTTTGAATAGATGCTGAAGCGTACAATATAGACGTGTTTGCAACATTTAATCGTAGCATATTAAGTTTTTACAGCTACAAAACGTAAAACATTTACTCATCTTTCATACTATAAAGAATGCTGTATAATTTCCTTTTAACCATTTTGTTGATAATGTTACCACCCTAATCCCACCCCAAACCAAACCTAAACCCTTTATATACAAACATTTTAAAAATATGTAATGTATTTTTTATATTCTGCAATGTAATGGACAAAAATGTGTAGGTTATAAAATGAAGTTGTATTTCAACTAGTCAAGATAAACAATAGTAAGTTGAAATGACTTGTAAATCTGAGTTGATTAGACTAAAACATTTAAGGCAGCAAATAATTTAGTTTGGTGCATGAACATTTTATTAGGTAAAAGAGTAAACTGATGTTAAAACTGTTACATAATATGTAATATGTAAATAAATAACGTTAGTCTTGTCAAGGCGTCGATATTATAAGTTTCAGTGTGTATGAAGACGTAAGTAAATGTAAGTGGGTACAACCACACTTTACGTAAAAATACACACATGTTCTCATGAGATCAGGTTTGTTTTTCATAACTCTGTGTCATTTAGTTCATGCAAATAAAAAAAATCTCATTAAGCTCATGTTGCTATAAATCTAGCTAACAAAAAATGCATATTTTGAAAAAAAAATTCACGGATTCACCATATAGTCAAATATTTATCTGTATCATCTTTACCATATATAGTCAAATATATTGGGCTCTATCTTACACCCGGCGCAATGCAGCGCAATGCGCGACGCAAGTGTCTTTCGCTAGTTTCCACCCTAATTTTCACGTTTAGCGCCGCGTTGTTTAAATAGCAAATGCATTTGCGCCCCCTTTTGCGCCCATGGGCTGGTCTGAAAATGAGGTGTGTTCAGGCGCATTGTTGGCGCGTTGCTATTTTGAGGCAACTAAAATAGACTACGCCATTGACCAACAAAAACCTGGTCTAAAGTCTAAAGTCAATGACGCAATGTGTTTTATGTTATTTAAAAAGCGCATTAGTAAAATGCGCCTATACACGGGAGGACAACGCGGGTTTGCTTATCACAAGGTACATAATGCGCAGCAGCACGAAAATGCTTTTAAATATGAAAGATTAAAGGATTGAATGTAAAAGATTATTATTGAGTCTCTTGGACATAAATGAGGACTAATTATGAGACGTTAGAAGGCGCAAAGAGCTGCTTCACCTGCAGCCTGGTAAGTAAATAAATGCTTTGCTTTAAACAAATGCATCTGTTTTTAAATGTTTTTTTTAATGCTACCTCACAGATTTATTGTATATGATTACTCTGTACCTGTGGATATGGTGGGATGAGAAACATTTTTAAGTAATGCTTAAAAAAACTCTTTGCTAAAAAAACCGCTGTCCAAAGTGCTGAAACGTGAGGAGAGCCGTTTGTAAATTCTTTATCTCCTGTTTGTTACAAATAAAGTATTTTTAGAAACCTTATCTTACATACTTGTAAATTATTTTTTGATGATATTGGATAGCCATACATTTAAAGCAATTACAAGCCTGCTTTTTACTTCCATGACTAAAAGAAAACGGGTTTTAAAGGTTTTAATAAAAAAATAACAATTTCAATACAAGTGAAAAACAACACAATTATTTAACATTAATCTTAAACTGGGGATCTTCTTCCTCCACTTAGTCTTTCAGTTTACAAAGTACGTCATCTAAATAGGGATTAGACATAACGCCAGCGCAACTGGCTTTTAAAGGGGATGAGAGCTGTGACTCTCATTGGTTTACTGCACGTTACGCCCAAAATACTCCCATTACAATAGGACCTATCCTTTTCGACCATGCGCTCGGCGCAAAAAACATTTTTCACGTCGTTAAATTAGCAAAAGTGGATTCGGACACACCCATTTAGACGTTGCGCTGTGCGCTTTAGACAATGCGCTTAGATCGTTAAAATAGGGCCCATTATCTGTATTATTTTTACCATATATAGTCAAATATACTATCTGTATCATCTTTATCAAATATGGTCAAATATATTATCTGAATTGTCTTTACCATATAGTCAAATACATAATTTTTACCATATATAGTCAAATATATTATCTTTACCATATATAGTCAAATATATTATCTTTATCATATATAGTCAAATACATAATTTTTACCATATATAGTCAAATATATTATCTTTACCATATATAGTCAAATATATTATCTCTACCATATATAGTCAAATATATTATCTTTACCATATATAGTCAAATATATTATCTCTACCATATATAGTCAAATATATTATCTTCACCATATATAGTCAAATATATTATCTTTACCATATATAGTCAAATATATTATCTTTACTATATATAGTCAAATATGTTATCTTTACCATAGTCAAATATATTATCTTCACCATATATAGTCAAATATATTATTTTTACCATATAGTCAAATATATTATCTTTACCATATATATAGTCAAATATATTATCTTTATCATATATAGTCAAATATATTATCTTCACCATATATAGTCAAATATATTATCTTTACCATATATAGTCAAATATATTATCTTTACCATATATAGTCAAATATATTATCTTTACCATATATATTCAAATATATTATCTTTATCATATATAGTCAAATATGTTATCTTCACCATATATAGTCAAATATGTTATCTTTACTATATATAGTCAAATATGTTATCTTTACCATATATAGTCAAATATATTATCTTTATCATATATATTCAAATATGTTATCTTTATCATATATAGTCAAATATATTATCTTTACCATATATAGTCAAATATATTATCTTCACCATATATAGTCAAATATATTATCTTTACCATATATAGTTAAATATATTATCTTCACCATATATAGTCAAATATGTTATCTTTATCATATATAGTCAAATATATTATCTTCACCATATATAGTCAAATATATTATCTTTACTATATATAGTCAAATATATTATCTTCACCATATATAGTCAAATATATTATCTTCACCATATATAGTCAAATACATTATCTTTACTATATATAGTCAAATATATTATCTTTACCGTATATAGTCAAATATATTATCTTTACCATATATAGTCAAATATATTATCTTTATCATATATAGTCAAATATATTATCTTCACCATATATAGTCAAATATATTATCTTTACCATATATAGTCAAATATATTATCTTCACCATATATAGTCAAATATATTATCTTCACCATATATAGTCAAATACATTATCTTTACTATATATAGTCAAATATATTATCTTTACCGTATATAGTCAAATATATTATCTTTACCATATATAGTCAAATATATTATCTTTATCATATATAGTCAAATATATTATCTTCACCATATATAGTCAAATATATTATCTTCACCATATATAGTCAAATATATTATCTTTACTATATATAGTCAAATATGTTATCTTTACCATATATAGTCAAATATATTATCTTTATCATATATAGTCAAATATATTATCTTTACTATATATAGTAAAATATGTTATCTTTACCATATATAGTCAAATATATTATCTTTACTATATATAGTCAAATATGTTATCTTCACCATATATAGTCAAATATATTATCTTTACCATATATAGTCAAATATATTATCTTTAGCATATATAGTCAAATATATTATCTTCAGCATATATAGTCAAATATATTATCTTTACTATATATAGTCAAATATGTTATCTTTACCATATATAGTCAAATATATTATCTTTAGCATATATAGTCAAATATATTATCTTTACTATATATAGTAAAATATGTATCTTTACCATATATAGTCAAATATATTATCTTTACTATATATAGTCAAATATGTTATCTTTACCATATATAGTCAAATATATTATCTTTATCATATATAGTCAAATATATTATCTTTACCATATATTGTCAAATATGTTATCTTTATCATATATAGTCAAATATATTATCTTTACCATATATATTCAAATATATTATCTTCACCATATATAGTCAAATATATTATCTTCACCATATATAGTCAAATATATTATCTTTACTATATATAGTCAAATATATTATCTTTACTATATATAGTCAAATATGTTATCTTTACCATATATAGTCAAATATATTATCTTTATCATATATAGTCAAATATATTATCTTTACCATATATAGTCAAATATATTATCTTTATCATATATAGTCAAATATATTATCTTCACCATATATAGTCAAATATATTATCTTCACCATATATAGTCAAATATATTATCTTCACCATATATAGTCAAATATATTATCTTTATCATATATAGTCAAATATATTATCTTTACCATATATAGTCAAATATATTATCTTTATCATATATAGTCAAATATATTATCTTCACCATATATAGTCAAATATATTATCTTTATCATATATAGTCAAATATATTATCTTTACCATATATAGTCAAATATGTTATCTTTATCATATATAGTCAAATATATTATCTTTAACATATATAGTCAAATATAATAATAATAATATAGTCAAATATATTATCTTTACCATATATAGTCAAATATATTATCTTTACCATATATAGTCAAATATTATCTTCACCATATATAGTCAAATATATTATCTTTACTATATATAGTCAAATATGTTATCTTTACCATATATAGTCAAATATATTATCTTTATCATATATAGTCAAATATATTATCTTTACCATATATTGTCAAATATGTTATCTTTATCATATATAGTCAAATATATTATCTTTACCATATATATTCAAATATATTATCTTCACCATATATAGTCAAATATATTATCTTCACCATATATAGTCAAATATATTATCTTTACTATATATAGTCAAATATATTATCTTTACTATATATAGTCAAATATGTTATCTTTACCATATATAGTCAAATATATTATCTTTATCATATATAGTCAAATATATTATCTTTACCATATATAGTCAAATATATTATCTTTATCATATATAGTCAAATATATTATCTTCACCATATATAGTCAAATATATTATCTTCACCATATATAGTCAAATATATTATCTTCACCATATATAGTCAAATATATTATCTTTATCATATATAGTCAAATATATTATCTTTACCATATATAGTCAAATATATTATCTTTATCATATATAGTCAAATATATTATCTTCACCATATATAGTCAAATATATTATCTTTATCATATATAGTCAAATATATTATCTTTACCATATATAGTCAAATATGTTATCTTTATCATATATAGTCAAATATATTATCTTTAACATATATAGTCAAATATATTATAATAATAATAATATAGTCAAATATATTATCTTTACCATATATAGTCAAATATATTATCTTTACCATATATAGTCAAATATTATCTTCACCATATATAGTCAAATACATTATCTTTACCATATATAGTCAAATATATGATCTGTATCGTCGTTAGACATCTTGTATGACATAGGGATTCATTATCAGGATTTTTATGAAAGTGGAGTAATCCTTTAATGTAAAGTACAAAAGAACATTCTAAGCCAATAGTAAGCAAGCCAACAGGGTGACAGCGGTCAAGGGGTGAAAAAACACATTTGGGAAGACCAAAAAACTTAGTCAGTAGGGCCAGTTCTCATCTGACAATTCTGACAGCTGCAATCCAGCTTTAAGACACCTTTCATCTTAAGACATTAAACACAACTTCTCTATATGCTAATACAACAGCATCAATTCGATTAAGATATAAAACACAGCTTTTCTGTTGTGCCGGACTAAGCTCTACTTAGCATGTACTTAGCGTGTCTGTCGTCTGCACCAGAGCCACTTTAACATAAAGTGCTTTTAGGAAATGCAAAGCACAACAGAAACTCTTTCACAGTAATCTCTACCGGCTCTGAAAATGCTTTCACACTTTTCTGACCTTTTCAACACGACTGGGAGAGACTCTCATCAGATGTGCCGAGGCCAGTAATTCACGGCAAGATGGCACGTGGCGCCAGCATAAAAATGCATTTCAGATATGTCAGACACAAAAAGCATCCTTTTTTCATTAGCGTCTCCGTGCTGATTTCCTGCAGAACCCGCACTTCCATTGTCACTTCCTCTCGGTTCTCTCAAGACACCACTTGAAACGCTGCACTGTCCTCATCTGCCACACCGAATCCATTGTCTCACGCTGAAAACAATAAAGCGTTGAATTAGAGAAGTTCTCTCTGCTAAGCCTTCGCCTTACGCTGATGGAGAAGAGAGGAGGTCGGAGGTATTGATTACTATTTAGCCGTGTAGGATGTGATTACCATTCCCGCTGGTGATCCCATTTAATCCCTGATGGATTATTTGAACACTGCCTCTCTTCGGTACGGCTTCAGCAGTAGTGTAGCTCGAGGTATGAAACAGACTGTGGGTACCAGCGTGTGCACGTACGTATCCAACCCAAGGCCCGTTTTTGGAGGAGACTAATCAGAAAAGTGATGTTTAATGAACGCCGTCAAGGTATTTACCTGACCTTTCTGATATTGATTTGGAAAAATAAAGAAAAATCATGGTGGAAGTAAACAAGGCATATCTGATCACATTTCACAGAAAAATATTTTTGAAGTACAACTTTTTAGACGATATAACCGTGAATCAATAGACTAGTTCAGGAAGTGATTTGGTTCATTACGTTGAGATTTATTCGAGCGGTAGACGGTAAAGCTGTCTAAGTGTTTCATGAGATGCAGAATGATGTGTATAGCCAGACATGTTTGGAGATGGTCCTTATCCATCTACTTATTCAATAATGAATAGATAGAGAGACTGTACTGTGTGACTTAACTCAGACATTCAAGAACACGCAGTGACTTCAGACTCCCACGCACATACACAGGTGTCTTCACACATGGCCAGAAATTAAAATTGACACTTATGTCAACAATAATGGAAACTTCACTGAACACAGGGCTGTCTTATACACAGGTTGAAATCCTTTAAATGTAGTGCTACAGTAGATGGAGTTAATCCAAGTTGCCAGGTTCAGGTTCCACAGATAAAAAATGTGTCACGTATGTAACGGTGATGGATGGGATAACATTACATTTGTCCATAACAGCATGTATTCAACAAATGATGAATTGTCTGTCAATAAATGAACGATTGTCGGTAAAGAAACCATACAGGGTTCCAATATTAAATCCCCTACTGTAAATAATGTGTCCACACAGAAGAACGAAAGAGCAAATGTCTCTGACTTTCATTAACATCCACCCGTTCTATTTATTTCCGAGTGCCCGGGCTTTCTTGTAACCTGCCGCTGTTGACACGCTTCCCCTTGTATGAAATATTGCTGCTCCTCGGGGCAGGTTAGCCTCACCAGCCTGTCTGCATAATTTAAAGAACTGCTTTGAAAAGAAAGAAGAAGTGGTCAGTGCCAATGCATCCACAGCAGGAAAAACCTAATTAAATTAAGCATGTGTTTGCATTTCCTCCGCCTAATAATATTGGATTAGATTAAATGCAACATGTTATATCTTCTTAACAATCATTACAAGAAATGTCAATTGGTACTTGATAGAGTAATGGTTTCCTGTTGATCTGAGCTTAGTGTTAAGTGTGTCTGAGCAATTAAAAAATTAAGTACATCATTCTTTTTATAGCACCACAGTGAGTCGATTCAAGATATACAATTGCATATACATTATGTAAATATCGCCTAGGGATGGTATTAAAAAAATATATGCTTTCTGACGTTACAGTACAAACCACTAACATTAAACTTGTACAGTAAAACGTAACACATCCAGGAAACATGAATAGTAAACATGGCTTTTCTGAAAGGTATCTACATTTTGCATTGCATTTATTTATGCTAAAGAATAAATGCATTTCAATGCATTTAAGGTACATATATATTTGATCAGTATTTCAGAAGGAATTGAACCTACAGTACCGGCCGAAAAAAAATCCTGTCCACACATGCTGGGTTTAAGAGAAATCCCTGTCCTCATGAAAAAAACACGCTATCAAGCGCTACCAAGAGCATGCCAAACCAGCAGGTGGCGATATAACCCAAATTGTAAAGCCACCTTGGCCAATCAGAAGCCTAACAAAAGTAACGTCCCAAAGCAAAAACCCCGGTTTTACTGTCTACACAACAACACTTCAACCGGCGTTTCTTCAAAGTAATGCACTTTGCATCATGCCGCATTACCACCTTGGGTGTGCATTATTTCTGAATAATTCAACACCCCGCTGTCAATTATTTCGCTTATACAGTCCCTCCTGAATAACTCAGTTTTTTTTGTGATTGTTCCGGGCAAAAATCCTTGATCTTGCGGCATGTTTTCTTAAAAAATGTGATGGAATATGCAGGATATTTATGCAATTTTATGCGATGAAAATGCAGGAACTTACCTAAATTGCAGGAACTTACAAAACTGTTTGCAGCTTTTCATTGATGTTCACGTCGCGTAATTACGTCACTTCCTAACATTCCCATGACAACAGGGGACATGGCTGCGCATGTGTGAAGTAAATGCAACATTTTTCAACTTTCTGCTAAGATATATATGACTTTTTGCTACGAAAATACGGGGATTATAAAATCATGCAAGCCTCGCATACTTTGCAAGCAGAAATCTGCAATTTATGCGGTGAAAGTGCGGCGTATTTAAAAAATGCGGCCCCCGCATAAAAATGCGGACTTTGGCTGATTATGCATTGAATCATGCGATCGCATAATCACATTTTCTGGAGGGACTGCTTATACTACAGTTACCACAAACATTGTTCTGGTGGTTATTTTAAGACATTTGACATGTTAGTTGTGCATTTAACAGAAAAATAATCAACACCCATTGAACATTTCTCAACCAATCAGAAAAAAGCATTCAACAGGCCAATGGTATCATTATTTAGGATGTATGTTTCTGCTGCCAAAATTTGATATATTAATAATCACACCTAAATTTTTTTGCTGTGCAGATAATAATACAACTGAAAAATATCCCATAGACTTGAATTTAAAAAGTGACCTGAAACACAGCAAAGAAAAACTTAAGTTGGGTTTTTCAAAGATATTTTATATTAACAAGATGTGTCTCCGGTATTGATATGAATGGGGGATCGCAATGTTCAGAATGGCCTATCTAGTCCCGCCTTACAGTAAAAAGAGCCAATCGTCAACCATTAAAGAATGCCATCCTTTGCAGAAGGGACTGCAGAAGTGTTGCTTCAACAAGACCTGGAAATATGGCGGCACAGTTACGCGACTTCCTTAAAAAGACTTGACATGGACCAATTCACAGCTACTCTTAGTTACCATAGCAACCCCCTGACAACCACCCATAACTAGAAGTTCTTGATAATCAGAACCGACTACTAATTGTGTCTGAGCAATCAAAACAATGAAGCACAAATCATTTTATTTATAGTCCCAAAGTAATTAGATTGACTACATTTGCATGCATAATGTAGTGTAAAAGCATAAATGTATTTCTGTAGCCTGGGGATGTTATGGTGGAAAGCAGCATTCCCTTTGACACATGTTTCTGAATGTACACAGCCCCCCCATCCTCATATTTCATCAATCCTTAACTCCTGTTCCACAGTTGTTCCTGCTATGTTGTTCTTTTAGCTGCAGGGGTTTGGTGACTTTGAGTAACTGCAGAGACAGTACTGTGGCGTACTGTTCAAACAGGTCACTAGTGCATCCATTCTACCCGAGGCCATATAGAGAACAATAGGAAGAGGAGAAATATAGACAATGAATGTAAAGCAAAAGGGAAAAATAAACACACACTGTTGTCTTGGAGTCGTTCCGCCTAGGGCCTGAAATGCCAAGGCAATGTGCTGCTCAAGTATTTTTTGTGAACATTTTGTGTTTGCGTGTGTGTGTGTGTGTGTGTGTGTGCTTGTGCGTGTGTGTGTGTGCTTGTGCGTGTGCGTGTGCGTGTGCGTGTGCGTGTGCGCTTGTGCGTGTGCGTGTGCGTGTGCGTGTGCGTGTGCGTGTGCGCTTGTGCGTGTGCGTGTGCGTGTGCGTGTGCGTGTGCGTGTGTGTGTGTGTGAGGAAAAAGAAGTCCTGAATAACAATACAGTAGGGAATTATCAGCTAACATGGTCCTGTGTGCCATAGTGTATGAACATATTGATTTAAAGTGCTGGAGACTTTATTCAACTATTTCCCCAGATAAACAGTGGCCCTAAAATTTACCTGGACACTTCACATTGTCTAAATGTCACTGCATTAAAAACTAAACAAGTGGCTTAAAAAAGCACACACGTCAAGCTAAATATTTCAGAAAAAAATCGAAACATTTTGTAAAGAATTCACTGTTCAATATTATTACAGAGGGGGGGCTTTTTGTAAACATAGTAAACACATCCATACTGTAGGTAATGAACTGTATCTTACACTGCTAGGCCGCATGTGTGAACATAAAATCCAGTTGACATCATATTTGGATGAATGCTACTTTAAAATTTGTTCTGAGAAAAAGGTCTGTATTTTTTTAATGATGCAATTAAATAAATGCATGTAAGTAAACATTTAGTTGCTGTTCTGTAGTGACCTTAAAATAAATGTGTTGTTTGCTATTTTATTAGCATAAGCAGTTTTAGCTATTCATTTTTGTGATAATCCTATCTTAAATGTTGTTCTTTAATGACACTGACCTATTGACACCAATTTTAAAAAAGGGGGTTTAACGGTATTTCATGCATTCTGACTTATTAACACAGTAATAGAGTTGTTTCCTCGTGCTAAACATAGGCAAAGTGTCAAAAAAGCAGTTGGGCGTGTTACAGAGCCCAACAGAGCACTTCGCTAGGATTCGTACAAGTTTCGGAAAGTTTTTCGGAATATGGGTCCAGCTGACGTTTCAGGGGTAGGCCATACGTGTCGTTTATTTTTATCAAGACTCAACAATGGCACGAAAGAAGAAGTGTGTTTTTGTATGTAAGGAGAAGAGAGCCTGCATTATGGAAACAATGGATAATTTGTTTATCCGGGGTTTTGCGTGTGTGTTTGTTTAACACTGGGTTTCATTAAAAAGTTCCAACTGGGTCATGAGTTGCATGTGGTAGTTAAGACTTTTGTGTAATGTTGGAAATCGGTGCGCAAGTGCATATAGCCTAATGTAAAGAAATGAACATGTAGTGATTCATAAGTTATCCAGTGTGTTGCTAGGCTCGTGACTCGCTCCTTCCGCAGCTCGTAACTCCTCCTTTATTGACTCGCTCCTCCCATCATTATTTCGTACCTTATCAAAAAGAATCACTAGAGCTGATCTGTCATTAATAAATCTGATAAAACTAAAGACTTTTCGGAGATATGAAGGATGTAGTACTACTCTATAGGTACTCCAGATTAACATCAGATATGCAGCAACAGCGTGTGTTATAAGAGATTTAAACATACTAGCTGTGTCCCAATTTGAATACTGCAACCTTCTAAGGGGCTAATCACACCAAAAGCGTTTATGGCAGTTGCAGGCGCCTTTTTTGAATGATATTCTGTGGGCAGGGAGCGTTTGCGTGCTGTTTATGCGGGCCGAGCGGCTTGCCGTTTTTCCCGCCAGCCACAGCACATGCTTTCGAAGGAGCGCTGAGAGCGGAGAAGCGTTTTTCAAACGTTTAAAGCGCTTTTGGTGTGATTAGCCCCTAAGAACGCAACTTCAGAAAGCAAGCTCTCGGTCTTTGAAGGTCTAGCCTTTGGAGGATCCTTAATTTGCGTCACCTGCTGTGCGTGTCCACCATGCCTGTCAGGGGGACACAGCGGAGACGTTTCTGACTAAACAAAATAAATTGGAACCACAAAAATATACATTTTATTTGAGAAAATATAACACGTTGATGTAGATTAAACTAACCAACAGTATATTAAATTAATCAACCGTAGGAATATATGCAACATACACAGAATATTATTCATACAACATATAATACTAAAAGAGTGACAAGAAACTTTTATCTGCTAAATACACACTTTCTCTTAACAAAAGGTTTAAATGTTTATTTTAAAATATCTATCCGTTATATTCAGCCCTTACAGGCGTGCAATGAATCATAGCCTAGGCTGTTTGGGATCCATTTGTTCTATCCTTAGCAGCAAGGATAAATAAGGACGCATTTTAAGGTTTTACACAGCTACTGTATGTAACCCTGTCTGTGAAATCTATGCTTAAGTTTAAATTTTTATGATATTTTAATCTTTGACATCAACTTACTCAATCAATAATAAAGATATCAAGGTTATATTTTTAATGTTCTTTACATTATTCAGGATGATTTTATGTGGAAAACAGTAAAATCACAAAAATGACTTTAGCTGGGTTTTCACAGATTGGATCACATATTGTACACATGCAAACTACAAATTGGGCCCACCATGTTTAAAGCAGTGTTTTAAATCTATTCTTATGTCCATGCCTTTATCTTATTTTCACTGGATTACTCTCTCCTCACTTTCTCCTTAAGGTGACCCAAAACGTTCCTAATCATGATCCGCTTTCCACCGCCATTCTGGCTGCCATGGAGTTGAATGGGGTTCACTGATCCCTCAACATGTACAGCTGTTATCTTTGACTGGTGTCCAAAACCCAAATTGGAAGCGAGTTTAGAACCAGAAAAGTGTAAATCTCTCTCTGTTTAAAGGCTTGTGCTTTGGTTCTCTGGTCACCCAATCTGCTAAGGACTCTAGAGGTGTGGTGGCTGTTTAACTGTAGATCAGCTGAACCGGAAACCAGATGAGGATTGGTGTCCAATTTATGTCTGTCCCTTACGAAAATGAAGCATGGTTTTGTAAGGAATAATTGATGACGGGCCATTGAATTATCAGAAAATAATGCACACCCAAGGTGCAATGCTGTTACACCGCGGGTGTGCATTATTTTCAAATAATTCAAAGAACCGGAGTCAATTATTCCTCTTATACCACGGTTACCAAAAACATTGCTCTGGTGCCTATTTTTAAGACATTTGACAAGTTAGGTGTGCGGTTATCGGAAATTAATGCATACTCACTGAACATTTCTCAGCCAATCAGAATACAGCATTCAACAGACCTGGGGTATAAATTGTGGTAAACCGCGTTTTTTTGGTGTATTGATTACTATCAGCAAAACCATGGTTTTACTACACTAACCATGGTTTTTGAAAAACCTTTTTTTGGTGGTTACTATGGTTTTACTACAGTAACCATATATTTTTGGTTTTAACTTTATTAAAACCATGGTTCATTTTCGTAAGGGGTGCTTCTGTTAAAACCTGATATAAAGCACAGCACCCTGTAATGTGAACTTTAACGTGTTTGCCTGCCGTGCCAAGAAATAAAGAAAGAGACAACTAAATTTAAAACAATGATGAAATGGACACAGTGTGATCTTGTTCCATACTGAGAAGTGAAAGCCGAAACTGATCTCTCATCGCTCTTTTCCTCAGGAGGTCATGAGGAGCGTGCTGTGAGATAAAGTGATGGAGGGAGACAGTGTCTTCTTCACAGGCCTTCGTATGCTTTCAAAGTTTTCAAAACTTTAAAATAACATTCAACTTCTAAACTTTAAGTGAATTTTGTGAAAATGTAGTACAGTAAATGGAAAATCTCATTCAATCATAATAGAAACCAAGTAACCGTTCAGGACATGTTGGTCGAGCGGGTACACTCTTAAAAGGATAGTTCACCCAAAAATGAAAATAATATCATTAATGACTCACATGTAGTTCCAAACTCATAAGACCTCCGTTCATCTTCGAAACACAGTTTAAGATGTTTTAGATTTAGTCCCAGAGCTTGTCGACCCTTCATTGAAATCTATATGCGGTATACTGTCAATGTCCAGAAAGGTTATAAAAACATCATCAAAGTAGTCCATCAGTGGGTCAGTTAGAATGTGTTGAAGCATCAAAAATACATTTTGGTCCAAAAAAAAAATTACGCCTTTATTCAGCATTGTCTTCTCTTCCGCGTCTGTTGTGAAGTGCATGCGCGAGACTAAAGTCACCTAACTGCACTGACGTGGCTGACGTGTTATCTGGTGCGCACCAGCTTTTTTTTGTGTGTGTGTTTTTTTTGTGCGCCCAAGCTTCGTTTGCAGTATGAGGGAGACGCACGCTGTATGTTTGGAGACATGTCTCATCACTGCAGTCACGTGACTTTAGTCTCACGCATGCACTTCACAACAGACATGAAAGAGAAGAAAATGTTGAATAAAGTCGTATTTTTTGTTATTTTTGGACCAAAATGTATTTTCGATGCTTCAACACATTTTAACTGACCCACTGATGTCACATGAACTACTTTGATGATGTTTTTATTACCTTTCTGGACATGGACAGTATACCACTACTAGATTTTCAATGAAGGGTCAACAAGCTCTCGGACTAAATATAAAACATCTTAAACTGTGTTTCCGAAGATGAACGGAGGTCTTAAGAGTTTGTAACGACATGAGGGTGAGTCATTAATGACATTATTTTTTATTTTTGGGGTGAACTATCCCTTTATGAATAAAGGTGCTACGAGAAGAACCTTTTTTGGCTAAATGGTTCCATAAAAATGTAGCATTCAAGTTTAATTTTGATTTCATGGTGACTTTAAGCACCTTTATTTTTAAGAGTCTGCTATCTGTAATGCAGCAGTGTTTGAATGCAGTGTTTTTCTTACCTCAAAACTATTTGTTTGTCGAACTGCTTTGTCACCTGCTGGAGGTTCTGCCCTAAGATGTCGACTGGAATCTACTGGAATACATTCGGAAAGTTCTTAACAGGCTGAATCCCAGCTGTTCCTCCTCATCTAATATCGGCAGGGGTGATGGCTTCTCCAGATCAGCTCGTAGTGAGTGAATACACACTTAAAGGTTGTTAGCATAACCTTTCCTCCTCTGAAAGAAAACGACAGACGAGTGAAATTGAGTCAATTATTCATAGAATGAATAAATCATCAAGTATATTGCGTTGGCACCACCCTGGTCACGCGCCTGCATGAGAGACAGAAGCTGAGAGGTGAAAAAATATCCAACCCTGCCCTCCTGACCAGCAGTCGTCATTTCTATTATTAATTTTCTTTATTATTGCGTCTCACTTTGACATTTCATCCGGCCTCAGTAAATCCACACATGTAACGACATGCCATAGATGCATGTGTACTTTTAAATCATGACAATAGTGTTTTATTACTAATCATACCTATTGTAAAATACATCTAAAAATAAACCACATAAGTAATGACCTCTTTAATCTTAGCTTACGTAACGGGCATAATTATTATTCACATGGTTAAACACTGCAGTGTAGGCTGCAGGTGCATTTTAATATGTATGGGAGGTCACAGACAATGTGTGTAATACAATGTCAAGCGTTTGTAATTCATATCCACAGAACATCACCGCACTGCCTCATGGTCACATTATATTAAAATTCATTCAAAAGACAAGAAAGAACACAGTAAGAGGCATGTTATCCACTTCCACCGCAGGGCACATTATAGTTTAACACCCGTAGGAGGTAATACTATGTAATCTGTTAAATATTTAGCAATATAAGAGTAGATGACATGAGCTATTCAACATCCTATTGTGATGGGCGTAGTTTAAATCGCAGCTTTCTAAAGATCTGTGATTGCCTCAGATCAACCATTATGTTAAGTGATAGTTGATGTTGCATTGAAACAGCAACACTAAAACCACAGGTTTGATTCCCAGGAAACACACAAACTGATTACGTTTTATCCTTAATGCAGCGTAAATCGCTTTGGATAGAAGCTTCTGCTAAATGCATCAATAAAAATGTAAACTTGTGCTTTATGTGCAGTGCCTTCAAACTAAAGCATTCAGTGCGCTAAATGTCATGGGTTAATAAATCCACATATATTTGTAATAAAAAAATAATTTGTTCCGGGATTCACATAAACAGATGTCTCTGTTTACACCACTATGTATCACAAACACAGAAAAGTTGCTCTCAGTGTTGCACATCTGTGCCGACATAATGAAAACCTGTGTAGTGACACTGTTAGCCATAAAACGCAATTTCACCTCAAGACTTTTTCTTTTTTTATCATTTACACCACCTGATCCACACATTTTTTTTTTCTTTTTACACAAAGTCCTGCTTCAACCGCTCAGCTGTTAACAGTTTGTCTAATGCTTGGCCTTTTATTAGCACTTCAGAGAAACTTAACTGGTAAAGTGGTCATGGTGGTTTTAGTTTGGCACTATGAGCCTCTCTATGGATGAAAGGTGAGGACTTAACCGTTGAAAGGCCCTTTCGGCTTTCTCTCGGGTCGCAGAGCTCATTATGAGCGCTATTAGCGACCGGGGGCAACGCTATGCTAATGTGGCGTGTCATTTAGAGGTTCGACGCAATGAGTAGACCTCTCTTGACAGCCGGAGAGAGAACTTAAATGATTTCTGAGCAAGAGCGCCGCAACAGGAGGTCAACAGGAGAGTGAACTGCAGGAAAGCTTTTAATCACTCAATCAAAACCTTAACAATCAGAGGCAGACATGGGGACAGATCATTACCGCATGTCTAAACTTTGGTAAATGGCCCTGTGCTTGTAATGACGGTAATGAGGGGGTTTCATAGGGTCGGGTCAACTTAATTCACATCTGACTAATAACGTTCACTCAGGAGAGTTTTTCTAAACAAAATGTGCAGGACGACTTGAAAACTGTTGATTTGTCTGTAATTTTAGGCAATCATTGTAAAATGGTCAGATTTTAGAAATTTAAACGGTCAGGCAGGTAAGACAGGAGCCTCATCAGAAATCCCCATGTGTGAAAAAGAGCACTTAAAGGTTTCTCAAAAGCAGAGGTGTATAATACTTAAGTATTTTAGTTACATTTTCCAACCATCTGTGCTTTATCAGAGTGTTTGTCTTGGGAAAAAAATGTACACTACATTCTAAAGCATATAATCATACTGTGTATTCATTATATATTGCATATTAAAATTGATTTAATGCCTAATTGCTTTAAAATTGTGTACTTTTACTTTAAAATACTAGATGTTTAATGTACTTGAATATTAAATATAAACCAAAAACTTGAAATTATGAAATGTAGTGGAGGAAAAATTATGATGATATGTTTTGGAATGTATGTTTTCCAACGAAAAACACTAATAAAATACGAATAATTGAAAATTTACTTTTATGTAGAAAGTAAAAATACTTGAGTACTATACAACTCTGCTCAAAAATAAATATCTGCACCGTAAAAAAATGATTTTCAAGAAGAAAATCTGGTTTTCAGGAAAAATATCAAATTTAAGTGATTTTGTGCATAAAACAAGCAAAAAATCTGCCAATGGGGTTAGCTAATTTTTCTTGAATTTAGTATTTTAGAAAAATTTTCAATATTTTTTTGCTTACCCGATTAGCAGATTTTTTTGCTTGTTTTATGCACTTATATTTGATATTTTTGGTCTAAAAACTAGACTTATTTTCTTGGGTCTTTTTGCTCACCAAGAAAAAGCATCTTAATTTAAGAATTTGTAGATATTTTTACTGAAAACAAGACAAAAATACTAAGATTTTTTTCCTTGAAAATCATTTTTGCAGTGTAGTGCAAAAAATTATTTTCAAGAAAAAATGTGTGCATAAAACAAAAAAAAATACCTGCCAATGGGGTAAGCAAAAAAATCTTGAAATTTTTTCTTAAACATTAAATTCAAGAAAGATTCAAGAAAAATTTGCTTACCCCATTGGCAGATTTTTTTGCTAGTTTATGCACAAAATCACGTAATTTTGATATTTTCTGTCTAAAAACTAGACTTATTTTATTGGGTCGTTTTGCTCATCAAGAAAAAGCATCTTAATTTAAGAATTTTTTGATATTTTCACTGAAAACAAGACAAAAATACTAAGATTTTTGTTCTTGAAAATCAGTTTTTGCAGTGTACAAAAAAAAAACTTTCTTGCTTAGTATTTTTGTCTTGTTTTTAGTACAAATATCTAAAAAATCTAAAAAAAAAAAAAAAAAAAAATTTCTTGATATATATTATACATTTTTAGGCCTTTATTTATTTATGTATTTATAGGACTTATTTTCTCAGGTCATTTTATTCATCAAGAAAAAAATTCTTGATTTAAGAATACAGCAAATCTTCCGGCAAAGAGCAATTTATCAAAAATAGCACATAATGGGTGCATAATAAAATGTAAAAGGTTCATGAAGTTCAGACTTTAGAAGCTTTTATATGGAGGGAAGCTGAGAAAATGAGAGTGGAAACAAGAGGAAGCCATCACGCCCTGCAGCAGGTCGGACTTTCTGTATCATTCTGATTCAGCACCGCATGAAGCAAAACCATCTAAACATCACCAACCTCTCCACTCAATGCTTATTCAGCTGTCAATCCAGACTTTAGACAAACAAATCCTGCTTTTTGTCATTAATTCACTTTCCGTTTCTCCACTTTATTTTCCGATAAACATCGACCCGAATGAATTATTAATGCGATTGATATTTAATGATTCATGCCTCAACACTTCACCGGGGAAAAACACCACAAAAATTAAAATGCGAAAAAAAAGACATATTTCAAATTCAACGATTATGTGTTGAATTACAGCTAGTCAATGTTGTGCGGCTATCAGACCCATAATTGTGCAATTCGTGCTCATAAATAATTAACAGCAGCTTAATCCTGAACCGTTTTACCATTTCCCAACGACGCTCAAAGTTGTTTTCTCTCTTAAATCGCCAAAGTTAATGAATATGAAATATTAAACAGTGATTCCTCTTGTTTTGAAGAATTCATAAAAGGTCATTCTCTGTGGTACAGCATTTGTTAAGAATTAATCACTCAGTGCTGAACATGTGCAAAATATACAGGAAGTAAAAAATGTATAAACGTACAAACACAAACATTTCTTTCATATAAATCAAGGTCATGCATCAAGCTCTCAAAATTATAACATCAAAACTGCAGCAAATACAAAATAATTTACCTTATATTTATGCATTTAGCATTGCATTGAAGCTATATCTATAAATACATTTATATACACAATGCTTGACTAGTTCAGAACGCAATACTAGTGCTGTTTGTGTGGTCATTATGGGGAAATACATTAAACGTATTAGAAATATTGTAACATATCACAATAGTTAACCTCATAATACTGATATTCAATCAGAATTTTTAGGGGAATTTCCCACATAAAATTTTGTGAGAAAAGCATCAGGTCAACACAGACATGCATTTTTTCCATTCCAACACTTAACATAATACTATAGTCTCAGCCCGATATATAATATAGCATCACTGCAGATTCTTACATTTAGCTTTCACGCGTGTGTTATTGTTGGCGCCATCGCTCTACTTAGAGTGCTGACCCGACAGAAAGCTGATGACTTCATCATATCAAACTCAACCAATCACTTTCACCTCTTCGCCCTACGTCGTCTGAAAATTACCCACAGTCCCCCGAGTGCAGATCACTGAAATTGTTTTTACTCTCTGTCTATCGGGCCTCTCTTGTGCGGGTGGAGGTGTTGGGCATCACTCGGGCTGACTGAACGTTCAGCACAACGCCTGTTGAAAGGGAATGCAGGAAAATGTCCAGGGAATGAGTGTTGTAGACCAAGCAGAATTATAACGGTCGGTCCTCACTACAGTTAGTGAAGCAAATGCCATCCCCTACGGTATCTCATTTATCACCATGGTAACCTAATGGAAGATGCCAGGATGGAGTACTGGTGAGGTGGACAAAGAAAAGGAGGCATGCAGCTGCATCAGGTGTCACTGTAAGGCAATAACACTGGTGTAACAATGTCTAAACATTTTCTCCTAAAGAGGTGGAGATTTATTTTGTCTATGAGACTTTTAGAGGTTTCAGAACTGGACATTAGTAAAAAACTGTAAAAAAAAGTTAGTGGGAGCAATTTGGACATTAGCAGACAGTCAGACCTTGGTATTTCACCCATTACTAAAATCCTTGTAAACCAGACAGACTGACGAATGGATGGATAGATGGACAGATGGACAAGAAGACAGATCTCAGTGTTTTAACCATTATTAAAAGTCTTCATAGGAAAGACATAGAGATGGACAGATGGATGAACGGAAGGACAGACAGACAGATCTCAGTGTTTCAACCATTACTGAAGTGCTTGTAAACCAGATAGAGAAACAGATAGATGGATGGATGAGCAGACAGACAGACAGACAAGCAGACAGACAGATCTCAGTGTTTCAACCATTTCTGAAGTCTCTGTAAGACAGACAGACATATGGACAGACAGACAGACAGACATGTAGAATAGATAGACAGACAGACAGACAGATCTCAGTGTTTCAACCATTACTGAAGTTCTTGTAAACCAGATAGACATATGGACAGACAGACAGACAGACAGAGAATAGAGAGACAGACAGACAAACCTCAGTGTTTTAACCATTACTGAAGTCCTTGTAAATCAGATAGACAGTCAGACAAAAGGACAGACAGATGGACGGACAGACAGAAGGACGGATGGACGGAAGGACAAACAGACAGGTCTCAGTGTTTTACCCATTCCTTGTGATAGATAGACAGACAGACAAAGAACAGAGAGAGAGACAGATAGATGGACGGATGGATGGATGAACAGACGGACAAAGAACAGATAGACAGACAGACAAACCTCAGTGTTTTAACCATTGCTGAAGTCTCTGTAAGACAGACAGACAGACAGACAGACAGACAGACAGACATATAGAATAAATAGACAGACAGACAGACAGATCTCAGTGTTTCAACAATTACTAAAGTTCTTTTAAACCAGACAGACATATGGAAAGACAGACAGAGAGAGAATAGATAGACAGACAGACAAACAGAGAATAGACAGACAGACAGACAGACAGAGAATAGATAGACAGACAGACAAACCTCAGTGTTTTAATCATTACTTAAGTCCCTGTAAACCAGATAAACATATGGACAGACTGAGAGACAGACAGACAAACAGAGAATAGATAGATAGACAGCCAGACAGACAGACAGAGAATAGATAGACAGACAGACAGACATACAGACAGTCAGAGAACAGATAGACAGACAGACAAACCTCAGTGTTTTAACCATTACTGAAGTCCTTGTAAACCAGACAGACAGATGGACGGACAGATGGACAGACAGACAAACCTCAGTGTTTTAACCATTACTGAAGTCTCTGTAGGACAGACAGACATATGGACAGACAGACAGACAGACACATAGAATAGATAGACGGACAGACAGATATATCTCAGTGTTTCAACCATTACTAAAGTTATTTTATACCAGATAGACATATGCAAAGACAGACAGACAGAGAATAGATGGATAGACAGACAGACAGACAGACAGAGAATAGATAGACAGACAGACAGACCTCAGTGTTTTAATCATTACTTAAGTCCCTGTAAACCAGATAAACATATGGACAGACTGAGAGACAGAGAGACTGAGAGACACAGACAGACAAACAGAGAATAGATAGATAGACAGCCAGCCAGACAGACAGAGAATAGATAGACAGACAGACAGACAGACAGTCAGTGAACAGATAGACAGACAGACAAACCTCAGTGTTTTAACCATTACTGAAGTCCTTGTAAACCAGACAGACAGATGGACGGACAGATGGACGGACAGATGGACGGACAGATGGACAGACAGACAAGCCTCAGTGTTTTAACCATTACTGAAGTCTCTGTAAGACAGACAGACATATGGACAGACAGACAGACAGACACAGAGAATAGATAGACAGACATACATACAGATCTCAGTGTTTCAACCATTACTAAAGTGCTTGTAAACCAGAGAGAGAGACAGATGGACGGATGGATGGATGAACAGACGGACGGACGGACAGATCTCAGTGTTTCAACCATTACTAAAGTTCTTTTAAACCAGGTAGACATATGGAAAGACAGACAGACAGACAAACAGAGAATAGACAGACAGACAGAGAATAGATAGACAGACAGACAGTCGGAGAACAGATAGACAGACAGACAAACCTCAGTGTTTTAATCATTACTTAAGTCCCTGTAAACCAGATAAACATATGGACAGACTGAGAGACAGAAAGATAAACAGAGAATAGATAGATAGACAGCCAGACAGACAGACAGAGAATAGATAGACAGACAGACAGACATACAGACAGTCAGAGAACAGATAGACAGACAGACAAACCTCAGTGTTTTAACCATTACTGAAGTCCTTGTAAACCAGACAGACAGATGGACGGACAGATGGACAGACAGACAAACCTCAGTGTTTTAACCATTACTGAAGTCTCTGTAGGACAGACAGACATATGGACAGACAGACAGACAGACACATAGAATAGATAGACGGACAGACAGATATATCTCAGTGTTTCAACCATTACTAAAGTTCTTTTATACCAGATAGACATATGCAAAGACAGACAGACAGAGAATAGATGGATAGACAGACAGACAGACAGACAGACAGACAGAGAATAGATAGACAGACAGACAGACCTCAGTGTTTTAATCATTACTTAAGTCCCTGTAAACCAGATAAACATATGGACAGACTGAGAGACGGAGAGACTGAGAGACACAGACAGACAAACAGAGAATAGATAGATAGACAGCCAGCCAGACAGACAGAGAATAGATAGACAGACAGACAGACAGAGAACAGATAGACAGACAGACAAACCTCAGTGTTTTAACCATTACTGAAGTCCTTGTAAACCAGACAGACAGACAGACAGATGGACGGACAGATGGACGGACAGATGGACAGACAGACAAGCCTCAGTGTTTTAACCATTACTGAAGTCTCTGTAAGACAGACAGACATATGGACAGACAGACAGACAGACACAGAGAATAGATAGACAGACAGACATACAGATCTCAGTGTTTCAACCATTACTAAAGTGCTTGTAAACCAGAGAGAGAGACAGATGGACGGATGGATGGATGAACAGACGGACGGACGGACAGATCTCAGTGTTTCAACCATTACTAAAGTTCTTTTAAACCAGGTAGACATATGGAAAGACAGACAGACAGACAAACAGAGAATAGACAGACAGACAGAGAATAGATAGACAGACAGACAGTCGGAGAACAGATAGACAGACAGACAAACCTCAGTGTTTTAACCATTACTGAAGTCTCTGTAGGACAGACAGACATATGGACAGACAGACAGACAGACACATAGAATAGATAGACGGACAGACAGATATATCTCAGTGTTTCAACCATTACTAAAGTTCTTTTATACCAGATAGACATATGCAAAGACAGACAGACAGAGAATAGATGGATAGACAGACAGACAGACAGACAGAGAATAGATAGACAGACAGACAGACCTCAGTGTTTTAATCATTACTTAAGTCCCTGTAAACCAGATAAACATATGGACAGACTGAGAGACAGAAAGACAAACAGAGAATAGATAGATAGACAGCCAGACAGACAGACAGAGAATAGATAGACAGACAGACAGACATACAGACAGTCAGAGAACAGATAGACAGACAGACAAACCTCAGTGTTTTAACCATTACTGAAGTCCTTGTAAACCAGACAGACAGATGGACGGACAGATGGACAGACAGACAAACCTCAGTGTTTTAACCATTACTGAAGTCTCTGTAGGACAGACAGACATATGGACAGACAGACAGACAGACACATAGAATAGATAGACGGACAGACAGATATATCTCAGTGTTTCAACCATTACTAAAGTTCTTTTATACCAGATAGACATATGCAAAGACAGACAGACAGAGAATAGATGGATAGACAGACAGACAGACAGACAGACAGACAGAGAATAGATAGACAGACAGACAGACCTCAGTGTTTTAATCATTACTTAAGTCCCTGTAAACCAGATAAACATATGGACAGACTGAGAGACGGAGAGACTGAGAGACACAGACAGACAAACAGAGAATAGATAGATAGACAGCCAGCCAGACAGACAGAGAATAGATAGACAGACAGACAGACAGAGAACAGATAGACAGACAGACAAACCTCAGTGTTTTAACCATTACTGAAGTCCTTGTAAACCAGACAGACAGACAGACAGATGGACGGACAGATGGACGGACAGATGGACAGACAGACAAGCCTCAGTGTTTTAACCATTACTGAAGTCTCTGTAAGACAGACAGACATATGGACAGACAGACAGACAGACACAGAGAATAGATAGACAGACAGACATACAGATCTCAGTGTTTCAACCATTACTAAAGTGCTTGTAAACCAGAGAGAGAGACAGATGGACGGATGGATGGATGAACAGACGGACGGACGGACAGATCTCAGTGTTTCAACCATTACTAAAGTTCTTTTAAACCAGGTAGACATATGGAAAGACAGACAGACAGACAAACAGAGAATAGACAGACAGACAGAGAATAGATAGACAGACAGACAGTCGGAGAACAGATAGACAGACAGACAAACCTCGGTGTTTTAATCATTACTTAAGTCCCTGTAAACCAGATAAACATATGGACAGACTGAGAGACAGAAAGACAAACAGAGAATAGATAGATAGACAGCCAGACAGACAGACAGAGAATAGATAGACAGACAGACAGACATACAGACAGTCAGAGAACAGATAGACAGACAGACAAACCTCAGTGTTTTAACCATTACTGAAGTCCTTGTAAACCAGACAGACAGATGGACGGACAGATGGACAGACAGACAAACCTCAGTGTTTTAACCATTACTGAAGTCTCTGTAGGACAGACAGACATATGGACAGACAGACAGACAGACACATAGAATAGATAGACGGACAGACAGATATATCTCAGTGTTTCAACCATTACTAAAGTTCTTTTATACCAGATAGACATATGCAAAGACAGACAGACAGAGAATAGATGGATAGACAGACAGACAGACAGACAGACAGACAGAGAATAGATAGACAGACAGACAGACCTCAGTGTTTTAATCATTACTTAAGTCCCTGTAAACCAGATAAACATATGGACAGACTGAGAGACGGAGAGACTGAGAGACACAGACAGACAAACAGAGAATAGATAGATAGACAGCCAGCCAGACAGACAGAGAATAGATAGACAGACAGACAAACCTCAGTGTTTTAACCATTACTGAAGTCCTTGTAAACCAGACAGACAGACAGACAGATGGACGGACAGATGGACGGACAGATGGACAGACAGACAAGCCTCAGTGTTTTAACCATTACTGAAGTCTCTGTAAGACAGACAGACATATGGACAGACAGACAGACAGACACAGAGAATAGATAGACAGACAGACATACAGATCTCAGTGTTTCAACCATTACTAAAGTGCTTGTAAACCAGAGAGAGAGACAGATGGACGGATGGATGGATGAACAGACGGACGGACGGACAGATCTCAGTGTTTCAACCATTACTAAAGTTCTTTTAAACCAGGTAGACATATGGAAAGACAGACAGACAGACAAACAGAGAATAGACAGACAGACAGAGAATAGATAGACAGACAGACAGTCGGAGAACAGATAGACAGACAGACAAACCTCAGTGTTTTAACCATTACTGAAGTCCTTGTAAACCAGACAGACAGACAGATGGACGGACAGATGGACAGACAGACAAGCAGACAGACAAATCTCAGTGTTTCAACCATTCCTTGTTAACCAGATAGACAGACAGACAGACAAACAGAGAATAGATAGACAGACGGACAAACCTCAGTGTTTTAACCATTACTGAAATCCTTGTAAACCAGACAGACAGACAGACAGACAGACAGATAGATAGATTAGTACCATTATTTTTCTTAATTTTAAAATGTTGTTTTTTCTGCAAGGGTTGGGGATTTAAATTATTTGATCATCTCACCATTCCAATAGTCCCTGTAAGCCACATAAGCCAACAACAAGTGTGTGTGTGTGTGTGTGTGTGTGTGTGTGTGTGTGTGTGTGTGTGTGTGTGTGTGTGTGTGTGTGTGTGTGTGTGTGTGTGCGTGTGCGTGTGCGTGTGCGTGTGCGTGTGCGTGTGCGTGTGTAGATAGATGGATAGACAGAGGTTGCTACAAGTGTACTGTATGAATCTGTCTATTTTCTTTAGTTATTCTGAAATTATAAATCTGTCTTTCAAGGTCTCCAGCTGCATATGATAAAATTATCTCTTCTTCTCGTAGCTGAAGGCTAACAACAAACTAGTGAATGACAGACGAGTGCAACTGAGGGTCAGGGTGAGAGTGAGCATGGCCAAGAAATGAGGTTTTCATGCAGGTATTTATTTGTGCTGTCAGATGCCTCTGGTTCAGAAGAATTATCGCTTATCACAGCACTGATTCAATTTATATCAAGGACTGGTCAGAGATCACTCCACTGACACAAAGGTGGACGGACAGAGAAGACTGGAGATTCACCTACTTGTTCTGAGGGGCACCAGTGGTGGTCCTGGCTCATTTAGTGGTTTAGGCAGGATAACACAAAAAAATGTAGTGGACATCTATCTAGTGTAGTAGCGGAGTACGGCACAATGTGAATTATACAAAAAATTACAATTACTGTAATTTAAATAAAAAAGGCAGAATGAAATTTCCCACAAGATGAAAGCAGGTCATACTAAAACATAGAAATGAGATTTCATGAATTCATATGAAGCTGCCACCTTGTAAAATAGGTATTGCCATGAGGTTGTGTATAGACGGAAAAAGTGTTGAGAGAGAGATATCAAAAGAGATAACGACCTGTTTAACCCTTAAAGTGCACCTATTTCATAGCTAAAAACTGTTATTTTGTGTATTTGGTATAATACCAAATGTGTTTGCGTGGTTTACAGTTAAAAACACATTATTTTCCACATACCGTACATTAGAGGTCTTCTCAGGTCCAAAGAAATGTACCCGACCCAAATCCGACGTGCATGAATACGTTTTTTTTTTTTTTTTTTTTTTAGGAAAGACAGAAAACTGAAAGAATTAGACCTGGGTCTGACCCGAACCAGTGGCGAGAGAGTTTGGATCTTCAGGTTTTTGGTCGGACCTTGGGTTTTCGTATCTAAGTGGACCCGTGAAGAAAAGAGTCCAAGAAAAGAGACAACAACTAGCATCACCGTTTACTTTGGGGTTTGTACCTTTTGCATATAATTAACATGTACTAATACACACTTACACACCGAAGGAAATGTTAAAACGTGAATCGGACAATATGTGCTCTTTAAGACTGAGAAATAAAGGAAAATAAAAGAAAAGTATTTGGACAAAAGAAAATACCCTGTAATGCTCACCTATCAGCACTCATGATATTCATATCTCTCTCTCTCTCTCTCTCTCTCTCTCTCTCTCTCTCTCTCTCTCTCTCTCTCTAATCACACTTGCTCTTTTCTGATCGTGCTACTGAGGTCTCGCTCTGGCTAAAGTGGAAACCCTGAAGAGAGCAGAAACAATCTCAATCAGTAAGCCACAGAAGACCAGACCAGCAATAGACTTCAGACTTCAACCTATACTGATTCATGAATCGACTCAAATCACTCCCCCTCATCTCTCTCTCTCTCTCTCTCTCTCTCTCTCTCTCTCTCTCTCTCTCTCTCACTTCCGGTGTGTCTGTTGAGCGTGAGCGTGAGCGGACAGAGTGGTGCGAGTGTGGCTGGAGTTTTGTGAGTGAATCCTCGCTTTTCTATTCTCTCTCTTGCTTTGGTTTATTAGTTTAGGTTGGTTTGACTAGTCGGGCCGGGTGCTGCCGTTTGGCGTGCGGGCAGCATGACGGCCCCACAGTCACGGTCTTTGAGCGAACTCACGCGACGCCACGGTGTAAAAATAGCGTCCGCGGTGAGCATTGAAGAGTGCTGTTTAGCAATAGGACAAGTTGTGGGGCATGAAAATATCATGTCTGCTTCAAGAATGAATAGTGCAAACGTTGTTTTTCTTAACTCTGTTGAAAGAGCGAATGAGTTGGTTGTGAATGGAATAGTCATTGATGGTCTGTTTACTCCTGTCCTTCCACTTTCCACACCATCAAAGAAAGTGTTGCTATCCAATGTTCCGCCTTTCATAAGTGATGAAACTCTTGTGAGAATTATGTCCCGTTACGGAAAATTGGTGTCGCCCATTAAAAAAATAACAATTGGTTGTGAGTCCCCGCTTCTGAAACATGTAGTTTCTTTTAGGCGTTTTGTGTATATGATCCTAAAAGAAAATGAAGAGCTTGATGTGTCACTTCATCTTAAAGTTGATGATTTTGACTATGTTATATATGCTTCTACAGAAAAGATGAAATGTTTCAATTGTGGGGAAATAGGACATTTGATTCGCGCTTGTCCGGGTAAAGACAAGGAGAACAACAACTCGCTTGCTGTTGTTAATATTGGCGAAGTAGTGCAGGCTGGACCGTCAAACGTTAATCCACCTGTAGCGGATGATATTGTAGCGGGGAAAAGAGCAGTAGAAAATCTGCTCGTGAACGAAAGTGTGGCGATTCGAATAGGTGAGAGCGTAACTAATGAAAGTTGCCCGAATACTGAAGCACTCAAAACTCACTCGCGTGTATCTGGTATTAATACAGATACGGTGAATAATGATAGTGATTTTACTGTTTCACAGCCTAATTTGCATTTGAATAACCCTGAAATGATGACTGGGACGGAACAAACTATGTTTAAAGTTCCTTCTAAACGGAAAAAATCCGGCGATTCACAAAATGTCAGAGCTAAAAAAGCGGATGTAGAGGATGTGTTTGATGATGATGAAATGGAAAGTGGCAATGATTCTTCTGATTCTAGCATTAGTTTGTCTCAGAGTGATTTTTCTAACTACACTTATGAAGTTGATGAGATCAAACTCTTTCTTAGGGCTACCAAAAACAAGAGAGGTGTGTGTGTAAAGCAGTTTTTTCCTGACTTAAAACAATTTGTGGATAAGACTAGACACTTTATGTCAGAAGGGTTGTTTACAAACAGAGAGATTTATAGACTCAAGAAAATAGTGACGAAGCTCACTTTTGACAATGTTAATGAAGGTAGTGACAAAGCCTAATAGAGCATTTTTAGATGTGATGATTGTGTACAAAGTGTTGCTTTTCTTCTTCTTGTTTTTTTCTTTTTCTTTAACTATGGGGGAAGTAAATATTGCAACAATAAATGTTAATGGAGCAAGGGAAATGGAAAAGAGGGCAGAACTGTTTCAAGTGATTAAGCAAAGGAAAATTGATGTTGCCATGTTGCAAGAGACACACAGTGATTTAAGAAATGCTGCTGATTGGATAGGAGAGTGGGAGGGGGTGTCTGTGCTAAGTCACAACACCTCACTTAGTGGAGGAGTAGCTATTCTGTTTGCTAAGAGTTTTACTCCACATTCATATCAGATTGATGAGATAATCAAGGGTAGGCTTTTAAAAGTAACAGCAATTTTTGGAAAGAAAACTCTTGTTTTTATTTGTGTATACACTCCTACTTCAGTAGTAGAAAGAATGCTATTCTTGAATTCATTATGTTCTGTATTACAAAAATGTTGTGAAGATGAGTATTTAATTTTGGGTGGTGATTTTAATTGCACAATGTCAGATTTGGACAGAAATCATGTTGAACCCCATATGTCTTCTCGCAAGCGCCTAATCCAACTTGTTAAAACACATGAGATATGTGATATTTGGAGACAGTTGCATGAGAATCAGAGACAATACACTTGGACTCATGTTCGGGACAATGTGATCTCTTTAGCCCGACTAGATCGGTTTTATGTTTTTAAACATCACTGTAGTATTATAAAAAAGTGTATAATTACTCCATTAAGTTTTTCGGATCACAGCATGGTACAGTGTGTTGTTTTTTTAAACTACATTAAGCCAAGGAGTGCATACTGGCAACTTAATACTAATTTGTTGGGAGATAAATATTTTAAGGAAATGTTCAAATTGTTTTGGAATGATTTTAGAACTACCAAGAGTTCTTTTAAGTCTTTACGACAGTGGTGGGACTTTGCAAAGGTCCAGATAAAACAGTTTTGTGTGCAATACACTCAGAACGTCACTAAAGAGAACAATTTGAGCATGAACATTTTGGAGACTGTAATTGTAAAACTTCAGGAATTGGCTGAAACAACTGGAGATCAAGGTTACTTAGATTCTTTGTCAAAAAAGAAGTTACAATTGGCTGATGTACTGGGTACTAAAGCACAAGGGGCACTGGTCAGGTCAAGATTCCAGAAGATGGAGCAAATGGATGCTCCATCCAAATTTTTTTTCAATCTGGAGAGGAAAAATGGTCAGAACAGGGCTATTCATGCCCTGCGATCTGAGTCTGGTGGATTGTTAGTAGAACCTGCGGACATTCGAAAGAGAGCAGTTTTGTTTTATGAGAACTTGTACAAAAATGAACTTGGAGCAGAGTATATGGACGACAGTGAATTTTTTAAAGATTTACCCCAGGTGTCAGAAGAAGCCAACACTGGGATTTCAGGCGTCTTGAGTATCGGAGAGTTGAGTGATGCACTTAAAGACATGGAGTCTGGAAAAGCTCCGGGAATCGACGGCTTGCCAGTGGACTTTTATAAATCGTTCTGGACTGAATTGAGTAATGATCTGCTGGAGGTGTTGAGCGAAAGTGTGGCTGAAGGACAGCTACCTTTGAGTTGCCGTAGAGCTGTTTTAACTCTCCTACCTAAGAAAGGCGACCTGACGGACATCAAGTGTTGGCGCCCGGTTTCATTACTCTGCAGTGACTATAAATTGCTCTCGAAGACATTGGCCAGTAGGTTGGCTGGGGTGTTGGAGTGTGTTATTCATCCTGACCAGACCTATTGTGTCCCAGGTAGATCAATATTTGACAATATTTCACTGATTCGTGATGTTTTTGAGGTCTCCAAGATGCTAAATTTAAAGTGTGGGCTAATATCACTGGATCAAGAGAAAGCTTTTGACCGTGTTGAACATCGCTATTTGTGGAGAATATTAGAAGCTTTTGGTTTTTGTAAAAAGTTTATTGACTACATTAAGGTTCTCTATGGTGATGTTCAAAGTATACTTAAGGTAAACGGTGGTTTATGTGCTCCTTTTAGAGTTCACAGAGGTGTTAGGCAGGGGTGTCCATTGTCTGGCATGCTGTACTCTTTGGCAATTGAGCCACTTTTACATCAGATAAGAGCTAAACTTCAGGGTATATGTTTGCCAAATTGTATTGATAATCTTATATTGTCAGCGTATGCTGACGATGTTGTAGTTATGATTAGTGGACAAAATGATATACAAATTTTAGAAAAACTACTCACAACTTTTAAAGGTTTGTCTTCTGCAAGCGTAAACTGGAATAAAAGTGATGCTTTGTTATTGGGTGGATGGACAGATGAAAGACTAAAACTTCCTGAAGGGTTGAATTGGATAAAGTCAGGTTTTAAATACCTAGGAGTGTTTTTAGGTGATGAGTCAACTGTACAAAAAAACTGGGAAGGAGTTATAGAAAAAATTAAAGGTCGTCTTGACAAATGGAAACCTTTACTTCCAATGATGTCATATAGGGGGCGTATCTTGGTTATAAATAATTTGGTTGCATCCTCTTTATGGCACAAGTTTGTTTGTGTTGATCCTCCCATTCAATTGCTTGCAAAAATCCAATCTATTTTAGTGGATTTCTTTTGGGACAAAATGCATTGGGTCGCACAGAATGTTTTATTTTTGCCCAAAGAGGACGGAGGGCATGGTATAGTGCATCTCCAAAGCAGATTAGCAACCTTTAGATTACAGTTTGTCCAAAAGCTGCTTGTTGGTTCAGTTGACTTTAAATGGTGTGCTGCTGCATATGTTATTTTACACAATCTGGGGAGTATGGGTTTGGATAAAACTTTATTCTTAATGCAGGGTTTATACAGAAATCCTTAAGTTAAATTTACTACTTTTTACTACCTTTTTTACTACCTTCAGAATATTTTTTAAAACCATCACGACACTGAATTGCAAGTGTTAATCAGCGACCTTTCTATTATTTACACAGATTTTGACATATATAACATACAAAAAAAGAATTAAAGTGAAAAAATTCTTCTGACTGAAATATTTTTCAGGCCAAGTCATATTCCTTTACCTAACACTTTATGTAGGCGAGACCAATAGCATTTTAAGGGGAGATTTTTTTTGCCATAAATTCTACATTGAAGTCTCATGTGGCATATAGGTAGCTGTAGTTTGCAGGGCATTTCAGATTAAGGCGAAACAGCTAAATAACTCACTATATAAAAAGAAAACATGAATATCACCACCTTTAATGATTGTTTTATTAATTATTTATTAATTGTAAATGTATTTATTTTAGCATTTACTAATAATTTTTTTTATCAAAGTTGAAACCGTTAACATTAGTGAATGCACCATGAACCACCGTCAATTACTGTAATGACATAAACAAGAATTCATTAATGCTTATATACTCTATATTTTTCATTGTTTGTTTGTTATATAATGCATTTACTAATGTGAACAAATACAACTTTTTAATATCATATTATTCAGTAAACATAAACAAATAATCCAGGGTCTGTTCTGTTCACACAACGGTTACCAGTCACAGCTCTAATACAGTAACGTTATGTATGAATATAAACCCTGAACGAGTAACTCGAGTCAAACTATTGTACAATTCGCACAGGATGTCTGTAACCATAGTGAATGTTGTTAATTGAATGACTGTACATTTCTCAACAAAATATTATGTTACAATAGAGGCAGCGCTGATCTGCTAGTTTATGCGCAATGTTTCTGCTGTTTACTTTCTCCTAAGACCTAAATGGTCGTGTTTATATGAGGATATTTGCAAAGACGGGATTTTTGAGGCATATGTGTTATTTAAGGCCAATAAAGCGGCAAAAATACGTACAACACATGCTCAATGAGAATCGATTGCGCGGCTTGCATGCTCTTCTGACACAGAAACTGCGGACGCACTGTTGTTTGTGTTTGAATGGCTTAAAATCACCTGTTTTTAAACTGCTGTGCTTAAATATATGTACAAATGTCACGTTTTTGTGACCACACGTAAATGCAACTGCAAGAACCGACAGGTGGATGACATCAAAGTCCCGCGAGAGCATTTCGGAAGCAGTCTCCTCTTATGATTCCTCGTCAATCGCTCTCACAGGATTTGGATGTCATCTGCCTCTTGGTTCTTGTGGATCCACATGAAGTTTACCCACGAGTTAAACAAACCCGTTGTACCAGCCACTGGCTATATCAGCATAGCATGTAAAAGCGTGCCGCGGATGATCAGTAACGTGAGAAATCATTTAGCCCCAAAATACAGGACCCCTTACGTTAGTCATACTGTGCAAAGACACGCAATTACCTGTTTGGTTTTCTTATCCCACGAACTGAAAGGCTTGCCAATCTTCATTATTTCGCTAAGCCAAGTCAATCGTCTTTTACACCTTTATCGATCTTCAAAACATCGGAGCCTTCCTGCATTATAAGTTTGACCATGCTAGCTGAAAAAGTTTTACCTCAGCTTAACGTGATACAGTCAGAAAACCCGGAGTGGATCCGGTCCGTAGTGATTACAGAACGCTTACAGCGGAGAGAGGAACGTGATTTGGTTCCACTCCAGGCTTTGATCACATCCCAGAGACGAAAGACCTTTGATTATTTGCCCAGATATGCAGGTGATTTGAACTAATTTCCAGGCATCATAACATTACAAAAGGCAATCGAAAATTTACTACCTCGTCAGGTGACGCTTACTACTTTTTACTACTTTTTACTGGCCTTAATTTGGCATAATTTAATTTACTACCTTTTACTACTTTTTACAACCTCGCGGAAACCCTGTAATGGACCCTATGAAACTGAACATTTCAAGTTTGCCAGTGTTTTACAGGAATATCTTTAAGGTGTGGAGTCTTTTTGTTATTAAACGGACTGAGATCCCACAATCTCTTTATTGGCTTTTAGAAGAACCATTAATTTGTGGATCACGGCTGGACTTGTCTGTCAGCGGTTTTTTCCCGGGACTTAATAAGACACTTATTGACTATGGTGTTATCACATTGGGTCATTTGTTGGAACTATCTGGACTTGATTTTAAAAATGTGGAAGCAACAGCTCAACGATTGAGGATCAGATCAAGTCGTATAGTTGCACAGCTATTATTGAAATGGCAATTAGCCCTTAATCCAGCGGAAAGGACATTGCTGACTGAATACGGAAATGGACTTTCTAGAGTGTTCTCCAAAGACTCTTTTCCATGTTTGTTTTTTTCATTAAATTTAGAGGGTTTTTCTGGTGTTTTTTTAGATGCTGTTGATATTTTGGATGTGGATTTTTTTTCATGTACTGGAAAGGAATTTTACAAATGTTGTGTGATCAATTTTAACAAAAAGCAGCTAAATGGGAAAATTGATTCTCCGTGGCGTGCTTTCCTGAAGTTAGATATAGATAGGAAACCTGAGTGGAGAGCATTCTATAAACCACCGTTATCCAAAAGAATAGGGGATTTACAGTGGAGGATCATGCATGGTGCTATCGCTGTAAATGCTTTTGTTTCAATTTTGAACCCTGAAATTGGTGATAAATGTCCTTTTTGTATTGAGAGGGAGACTGTTTTTCATGCTTTTCTAGATTGTGTTAGACTGCAACCTCTGTTTCTCCTGTTAGAGAACATTTTTCACAGGTGCAATGAAGCTTTTTCTTCTGAGATATTTATTTTGGGTTTTAGATATGTTGCAAGAAGAAGATTTGTATGCCAGTTGCTGAATTTTGTTTTGGGACAGGCAAAAATGGCTGTTTATGTAAGCAGGAAGAAGAAGATTGAATGTAATTCAATTCAGAATGTAGCTGTAGTATTTTCAAATATGGTGCAGTCAAGAATTCTGATTGATTTTAATTATTATAAACATGTGGATGATCTTATTACTTTTGAAGGGATTTGGTGCTATAATGAGGCTTTGTGTTCACTAATTGATGGCGATGTGTTTTTTATGTATTAAGTATTAAGTGTGAGGGGTTTCTATTCTTATATAGTGTAATTTAATTGTGATTTCTAATTTGTATTAAAGTCTGTTAAAATTCAAATTCTCTCTCTCTCTCTCTCTCTCTCTCTCTCTCTCTCTCTCTCTCTCTCTCTCTCTCTCTCTCTCTCAGCATTTGCTTTGTCAGATCTTTCTTTTTGTAAAACTTTTCTTTTTAAAAACCGTGTGTGATGCCCTTCATAAATTTGCTGGGACAGCAGTGGCTGGTGCCAGAAATGGAGTTTGATATGGGATTTTTGAGTGACATTGAAGTGAGTTTGATTAAAAAACTGCGAAGAAACATCACTTGCAGAAGAGACACAACTTTGACCTTAGATGAGCTGAATTCACTAGAGATGGTTTTCTTTGAAAACACTGAAGTCCATATCCATTATTTTCATATTAGCGGTCGATCAGTAATGGGTTTTCAATGACCAGTTCTAAAAGATGAAGTGTGTAATTTTTGTGCCACTGGCAACAGCAAATAAAACTGCACTCTGTTTTGAGTGGCCCAACAGGACCTTTGGTGTGAATTTGGGGTGGGGCTATCTGTTTGGCCAATGCGATCGCACACTTCACCTTTTACATGTGGCCATCTTTGTATTCGGTTACGTCCTTGGTGAGAAGGAGCTTAATAGTGCATGAGTATTTACAAAGTGTAGTAACATTATTCACTACAAGCAATGAATAGAGAAGTACTTGAGCTATAGAGCATTGATCAGTGTTTTCAATAGATTAAAAATGATAAAGTCCCATCTTTGAAAACATTACAGCGCACTTTCAGTTCATTTGGGTTTAAAAGTTTAATCAAACGGTTATCATCAAGGTGAAGCTTTGCATTATCATCAGGCAGGGAAACTGCAATGATGGCCTCAGCTTTTTCTAAATGGCTTGTTGCTAACAAGCACGATTACAAAAACAAGAGTCAACACAAGGTGTGAAATTACAGAGGTTTCAGTAATGCTACAGTAAATTGCTTTGTTACTGAATGAAATGCCAGTGGAAGAAGAGTTTTTTTCTTACAATACAAAAATGCATTGTGATGCTATGAATGCAGTATAAGTGTCTTTTTTGCTAGGTTAATTCATAGATGTTGTTTGTATCTATTTTTCTGTCATGATAGCAGAATAAAAACGTCAAAAAACCTTCAGCTGAATGAATACATTCTATGCGCATAGTACGTCATTTCGCAGACGCTTTTTATCCAAAGTGACAGATGGCGGTGCGCTTTCAAGGAATACATTTTAATCAGTATTTGTGTTCCCTGAGAAGCAAACCTTTTGTGCTTTTAACTTATCACAATGTTGTACAAAAGCAAATTACATCTGTATACTGTACGCCTTATTCAGCCTGTCGCCATGTTGATTCCAAACCGAGGCTGTGAGAGGGATGGACGTCTCAAAAATTTAACGTGGGGTTAGTTGTAACACGGACTGTTTACATTGTTGCACAAGGTTGAGCGTTTTGTTTTACTGGTATTTTTTCACCCTGCCAAAAGACGATCTCCCATAAATTATTGGAAATGCATAATGTTTTTCCAGAGAGTGGACGAGTGTTTTGGTGGCATGTAAGTACATTTTTTCATCATATGTTTTTTTTTTTGTTTCTAAGTTGGGTGTGTAAGATATCAAATCCAATGCTATGTCATATTAATCAGTGTCTTGTTGACTAAAACATAGCATCGTTTTGAAATTATGTCTCCAGCTCTTAGCAACTTTTTTGGTGGGCTTGAAAATATTTTGACCCAGCGGGGTTAATTGTAATGCTGTGTTACAACTAACCCCTCAGCACTTACGATATGAAAACGTTAGCGTAATTCTTGGCGTTGTTTTAAATAGCTACACACGAATGATTGCTAGCTGCCAACAAAATAAATGTGCCTGTCTTATCAAAAATCGTGTGTCAAATTTATTTTTGTTCATATCTTTAATATTGATTGAATAAGGTCACGTCAAAGATTGAAATCATAATGAAATGAATAGCTTAAATCTGACTTTGATTTTCATTATCTCAGAATTTGATTTTGAAACTGTAGTATGTTTTTCACAGACTGGGTCACATATAAAAAATGTTTTGTCATAATTGTGCTGCTTTTTCTCACATATTTAGACATCTGTATCCATTTATAATTGAACTGTTGTTAGAAAAGGGCTGGATGAATGAATACAGTGTGGATACCTGTCTATTATAGACAGATATATAAACAATATCCACTTCAAGTATATAGACAAAATAGTATTGAAATATTTGCCTGCAAACTTAATTTTTAGCAAGTGTTACAACTAACCCCTGCCTGTTACAATTAACCCCACCTATGGGGTAAGTTGTAACACTTGCACTTCTGTCATGTTTGGTGTAATTGTCCAAGAATGGTAAGTAATAGAAACAAACTTCAAATGTTCATTTGTAGCAGAGATGTGTGTGTTGCTTGTGTAAAAATATATTTAATCAAACTCAAATATTTTGAATGATTGAGCCAAAACCAAAAAGCGTTAAGTTGTGCTCCGCTCTCCCCTACTGTAAAATGTATACTTTGTAATGCAAAGTAAGTTGCTTTATAAATCTTCAGAGAAATCAGTGAATATTTGCAATTATAAAATTTCACTATACTGTAAACAAATACTGTTATAACAATTGCAGTGTGCCACACAGTTCAAAGCCACAACTAACAATGAAACCTGACAACGTATTATGATGTAGTAGATACAGTATGTGTAATATACCAGTTGAATGCACACATATCTTCTTTCCCTCATCAGGAATTTCTGGATGTTTACACAGATTTTTTTGGAACACTTTGATGGATGAAAACCTCATTTCTTGTCAGTGATGTTCGAGAGTTGTAAATAGCTGTCAGATGCAGTTGCGCTACCCGCACGTCAATCTCGATACACGTGGCTTTGATGTGATGGCTGTTTAAGCCTCATAAAACGAGCATGAAGGTCTGTGCATGGAGAAAATCAAAGGCCTGACATTGCTACAAGGGAGATCGTAGGAGTTGTCATAAACTTATCACTGCTGTTTAGCTCGGAAACGGGAAAGGAAGCACATGAATCTGTTAAATACTTGCCTGTGCTAAGATCACACCAGTCGGAGGACCGACGTCAAAGCTCTCCACTTCAAGACGTTCAACTACAGACTGTAATGAAGGAAACATCAGTAAATGTCGGCACTCTTCGGCAGAAGAAGAGAGACGGTGAACTGTGTAATCCCTCTATTCACCATATGTACGACTCCCTCCTCATTTCCCTCTATCTTCTTTAGCTTTTGTCCCTCGAGTGTCTCCACACTTTTATCGGCTTCTTTCGTTCTTCATTTTAAGTAACGGATCTACCTTAATTGAAAACGGGAATGAACACGGCATTGAAAAAGAATAATTGACATGGTTACACTGTGCTGGTAAGCCTTTAATTCAATAATATGGCAGATTAAAGGGTTGGATTCTACCTTCTCTGGAAGTCCTCCCAAAGGGGAACGGTTCCACTTGGCCAGAATCATCAGACAAGAGAATGAATACGAAAGGCAAAAAACAGCTGAGTCAAATAAAGCAACTCACCAGAATTGGGAGGTATCATTACCTCCAAACAAATCTACTTATTCAACCCCAGAAAAGACAACACATTGATGTTTTTCCTGCCTTTCCTGCCAAAAGTTAAAGGTTTAATTACCACCAAACAGATGGCCGGCGCATTTGCAGATCTCGGAGAAATCAGCTGCCGCACAGAAAACACACCAACGCGTTTGCATGCAGCGCACAAAGAGAGCGGTTGCCAAATTCTCAACCTGTTATACAGGCGTGCGACACATTCATTATAACATTCTGTAAAACAGAAATTTATGGGACCTGAATGCTTGAATATCATTGATTAAGAAATATGACATGTGCAGGTACATTCTTGAGTAGTTTTGTGTTAACAAACAGTACAACAGTCCGATAAATGAGAAGCTAAGTGAGAGACAACAGATGCGCCAGTCAGTTGTTATTACAGAAAAAATCAGGACCCCAACGCAAAATGGAGGGATCTTTGACCAACATGAAGGGAACAACCTCCTGGATGTACATTATTCCACTTATGCAAGGTTATTTGTCATATTTTGCACAAAATATTGATTTTATATATTTTACAAGCTCATCTGTAAGAAATGCAAACGTTTTGCCATGAAAAAAAAACATTTCCTAGCAGATTTAAGCCAAGATGCAATTAAACAAGTTCAAACAAGACAACCATGCATTTTGTTTAATAATGTACCTTTTAATTTATGCATTTGGCAGATGCCTTTATCCAAAGCGACTTACGGTGCATTAGGCATACATTTTTTATTACTGCATTTCCATGGGTTCAAACTTATGACCTTTAGAGCTACAATGCTCTACCACTGAGCTATACAGGAGAATTTGTAAATAAAATCTTATATGTGTTATTAAAGGGATAGTTCGGCCAAAAATGATATTAAACCCATGATTTACTCACCCCCAAGCTGTCCGAGTTGCATATGTCCATTGTTTTTCAGACAAACACATTTTCGGATATTTAAGAAAATGTTTTAGATCTTTCAGTTGATTAAATGTAATGTTACGGGGTCCACGACCTTCAAGTCCAAAAAAAAGTGCGTCCATCCTTCACAAATTAAATCCAAATGACTCCAGGATGATAAACAAAGGTCTTCTGAGGGTAATCCGTGCGGTGTTTTTGTAGAAATATCTATATTTAAAACTTTATTAATGAAAATAAATACCTTCCGGTAGCGCCGCCATCTTAGTCGCGTCCGCATTCAGGATGAGAGCTTACGCAGCCTACGAAGGTTACTCTGCTGCTGCTCTGAGCCCCCGCCCTCCGAATTTGTCATACGTCAGTAAGAAAAGTGCGTACACTACGCTAATACTCTCTCCTGAATACAGAGGAGTCTAAGATGGCGGCCCTACCGGAAGGTATTTATTTGCGTTAATAAAGTTTTAAATATTTTAAATACCCTCAGAAGACCTTTGTTTATCATCCTGGAGCCGTTTAGATTTAATTTGTGAAGGATGGACGCACTTTTTTTGGACTTGAAGGTCGTGGACTATGGGTGGACCCCGTAACATCTACATTTAATCTACTGAAAGATCTAAAACATTTTCTAAAATATCCGAAAATGTGTTTGTCTGAAAAACGATGGACATATGCAACTCGGACAGCTTGGGGGTGAGTAAATCATGGGTTTAATATAATTTTTGGCCGAACTATCCCTTTAATTATGAATATTTATATTAAATTTATTTGTTTTAATTAAACTGCTCCTGTTGAGATGACTTACAGTACCCTTGTTATCAGTTATCTGGGAATAACAAACATCAGAATGTCACCACTGGCCAGTCATAATAAAATAAGGCAGTGGGTCTCAAACTTTTCAGCATGTGGCCCCCTTTGTGTAGGGTGCATTGCTCCCCCCCCCCCCAAAAAAAACGAAATTTAGGCCTAGTCCACACAGACATGGGTATTTTTATAACCGTGACTTTTTTTACGCGGTTCAGCCGTTTGTCCACACGAAAACGTCAGGACACTGAAACCGAACATTTTTGAAAACCCCTGTTAGGGTGAGGATTTAAAAAAACGCCAGTTGTAGTGCTGCCGTGTAGACAGTAAAACTGGGGTTTTTGCCTTGAGACGTCACTTGTGTTAGGCTTCTGATTGGCCAAGGGTTATATCGGCGCCTGCTGGTGTGGCATGCTCTTGACAGCACTTGATAGCGTGTTTTTGCTTTTTCATGTGTGGACAGGATTTTTTTGGAGGAAAAAATCCAGTTATAAAATACCTGTGTCTGTGTGGACTAGGCCTTAGAATTTTAATTGATCAAAACATAATAAATTATACAATGTAGTGCTGTTGGTTAGTAGCCTTGCTTTTCTGAGGTATAAATTAGACAGAATGTATGCTAAAATTTTTTTTTACAAATGTCATTTGTAAAAATATCATAAAACTGGAGCCCCTCTGGCACCATCTCACGCCTCTCAAGGAGAGCCTGTTCCCCAGTTTGCAAACCACTGAAATAAGGTAACCTACATTTTAGCCAAATTTGTAAAGTTTGTAAATTTTAGGGATGTCTGCAATTTTACATTCTTGTTTAAAGTGTGATCTGTTTACTTCACCTCCACTCCAGGTTTTGCGTGCTCAATGGTAAGAAAAATCTCACTCCTAGTGATACTGGAGTGAGAAAATAAAGACAAACCCTCACCTTTTACCAAACAAGTGAAAAATTAATTCAAACCAACAGTTCTGTTCGTGCATATTTTGCCCAACCATGGGTTGAAACCAGGTGTGCCTCATAAATCTTGAAAAGTGAAGCCGCTGGCTTTTTGAAAGCCCACTGGTGGCTGGGCGCAGTACAAGTCATAAACCCCACCCTCTTCATGCAAGCGAACGGGACTCGGCTCTAAATAAAAAAAATATTTACACCACCAATAATATTTTCAGAAATATATATTTGGTCCTTTAAGGTAGTTGTGATCAAGCTGATATATGTTCAATAGGCTTTATGCCCAGCTGCACTACTTCCTGAACTTCAGCCAGCTCCTTGTTTCCTGTCTTCCATTATTGGACAAACTGATTAATCCAGGTGTGCCTGACCTCAGTAGTCACAACAACAACAATCAGACACACCTGGATTAATCAGTTTGTCCAATAATGGCAGACAGGAAACAAGGAGGTGGCTGAAGTTCAGGAAGTAGTGCAGCTTGGCATAAAGTCTATTGCTCATGATAAGTTTCATTTTAGCTATTAATTGGATGCTATAGAAATGGAGCGTGTCGTTATGCTTGGCGTGGTTGACTTTTGGCGCACAAGCGTTTGGTCAAAAGTTTTATACCGTGGCTCCGCCTCCACAGACGATTCTTTCTGCACATGCCCTGGCTACAAATTGACATTTTACGTAACATGGCAGCTGCCATTGTCGGACATTTTTGGCTTCGAATCATTACAATGGAAGGAAGCGATGTCGCATCGTCCATCTTTTTTACAGTTTAAGGTTGAAACAGCCTAGTACACTATTAAAAATCCTTGGTTAAAATGAACCCAACAGTTGGGTTTCTCCATATTTGGCCAAACCATGAGTTGAACAAACCAGTATATTTATTTGTTGGAACTCTAATCCAATGAGAGAAGCAGAACTGCTGTATGGAGAAAACCAATGACCTGTTCTCAGTGACAGCACTATGACAGATTCATTGACCCAGTAAGTGGATCTATAGAGGACACAGCGCTTTTGAGTGAAGAGTCTTTCACGATGAGATTCAGGCTATTGTGCTAAACACTTACCTCTGTGTTCAGCTCGGCCTTTACTAATCTTTATCTTACTGGCCGGGAGGACCGTGCCACTCAGACTTCGGATACACAGCCGTCGGCTCACAGAGAATATAGCGTGATACGGCAGAGCGTCTGGGGGTCTCCTCCTCATCTCCACCCAGTCTGTCCTGTTGACACGTGTGTGGGATTAGTATTCCTGTGCCATCATAGTTTCACAGCAGTCAGACAAAGCTGCAGCAGTGTTGATGTGTTTGTTGCTACTGGGTTGGAGAAGCGAGAGGCCATAGGTCTGTACAAACAGTGATAAAAATACTGACGATATGGAAAGACAGAAAGAGAAAAAGAGAGCGCAAGAATGGCTGGCGGCTTTAGAGAACAACAGTACAAAACAGCAGAGAACAAAGAAAGAACAGAAGAGAGTAAAAAAGAGGGTGATAAGTGAAATAAAAACCTAACCCCCTCTATGATCAATGACAAACGGCAAAAGGCCATTTGACCAGTGGCAAACGTATTTGAATGAGGCGGCAGATAACACACAGAGTTACCAAAGGGGTTGCTTGAAGCATAACATTTATGCATTTGTCTGATATTTTTATCCAAAGCAACCTGCAGTTCACACTACATGTTTCTGGGGAATTATATGACCAACAAAAATCAATCTTAATACCATACAGTAGGGAGTTTTTAAAGTTTGCATGCATATTTGCTGGGTTATTTTCAACTCAGTGTAGGGTAAAAAAAAGGACAAACCCAGCCGTTGGGTTAAATTACAACCAAATGGGTTGTGTTTGTCTCTTTTTGACCCAATGCTGGGTTGAAACCATTTTTTTTTGTGTGTGTATCTTTTGGGCTTTAAGTCTTTTCATGTAATGCTTTAAAGGATTATACGGAGCCCCTAAGGGGACATGGAGCAAAAATTAAATAAAGTTTAGTTTCGTGTGCGCATGCAATAGTTTCACGTTTCACATGAGCACGCAAATATGTAAGGTTATGACTACGTAATATGTAAGGCCGTGCTGCACGTCACACGGCTATTGCAAGAGGAGAAGTTATTTTTTTGCTTGATAAGACCCTTACGCCTCGATTAGGATCGTTTAGTGCCCTTTGAAGATGGATTGAAACTGCAAACCGTTGAGGTCTTCTAAAGTCCACTATATTGTATGTCTGTACTATAAAATCATGGTATGTTTTCCTCAAAAGAAAACTTTTTTCGACTGAACAAAGTAAGACATAATTATCTTGGATGACATGGGGTGAGTAAATGATTAAAATGTTTTTTAATAAAAGTGGAATATTCCTTTAAGTGTAACTTTCTTATGCTGGGTACACACCAAAAGATAATCGGACTGATTTTGGGCCGATTTCCCCCCTTCTAACTATATTAAAGGAGTAGTCCACTTTAAAGATGGGGTCCATTGGCTTTTTATAGTAGGAAAAAAATACTATGGTAAGTCAATGGGCCTCATCTATAAAGTGGACTACTCCTTTAAGAATGTCCGAACCTGATCGGAAGAATGTCTGAGCCGCCCCGATCGCAAATCGTAAGTATTAAACATGTATAATATTTACGATTAAAAATCTTGATGTGGGGGGAACCCCGAGGACAAACGCACCCACGTTCTTGAGATTATCACGTGAAATGAAACAATATCCAATCAGAAAGCGAGATGATGAAAACGGAAGCAGTAATGGCGCAGCACAAAGTGAAGCTGATGTGGACAACAGAGATGGACCATGTTCCCGCTGTCTCTACGACTTCACCCAAACTATTTTCTTTTATTCCCTTGAATTTTCTGTTAAAATCATTCCAAACACTATCATTGAAATTTCTTCCTTCTATCGTCCGCCATGCTAATTTTGAAGTTTCGTGAGATTTTGCGAGATTTCCTGTGTTCACAGTCCAGACTCGTTAAAAAACACCCCACACTATAGGAGCAAATTGGTTAAATTGGTTATTTTTTAATCCTCATGCTTTTGGTCTATCACATTTTGAAAAATGTATAAAATAAAATAAAAATCTCTTGGTGTGTACCCAGCATTAGTAATATAGTCAGATTTTTTACTTTTAACATTTGGATAATTCTGCATCTGTATCAAACAGGTGGGTTGCACCTACCTGCTTCTTATGCTTTAACTTGAATGGCTTTTTATCCTCTCGAAAAAGTGCTGTATGCCACTGCTGCCCTTGACTGAAAGCCATCATTTTACTTTGGCAGTCATGTCTAAAACTCCTGAATATCCTACAGAGATATGAACCTCTCACACAGATTCTAGCTCTACGTGCTCAGCCAATCAGATTAGAGCTTGCAAGTCTGCCATTTGTGTGTGCAGTATGCATCAGACAGTCAGTGAACAGTCCATAGTCTGGGTGTGGTCTGACACAAGCTCCACTTGGGGTGGAGATCAGAGACTTGTTAGAATCACACACACACACGCACACACACACACTCGGTAGCCGTTGACCCGCTGTGAATGTCCAGACAAAGTGATACACTGTGCTATCTGTACGCCTGCTATCAGATCTCCTCTGCTTCTGTAAGATAGAAACATAAATACATACACATTGCACCCAGAAGCTGTCAACCTCACTATCAAAACAGTTTCCATATCTACAGCAAGAAAAAGGATCCTGGGTACAGAATTGATTTCAGTTAAGATAAAACATGCATTCCTGTAAACACACACACACACACATATATTTAAGGGAGTGAAGTTCAGATTTGATTTCAGGTGTTGGACTTTATATTATCTGGCAGTGTTGGTTTGGGTGGGTTATGGTACTTCAGTGTGGTCTGATTTTTTACTCTTTCCTATCAGCAGGTTTAGTGATTTGTCCGAGATAGAGTCTCTCCAACAGCAAGCAAAAAAATACAAGCCATGATTGACTTTATCCCCGCAAGACCACAGAATATCCATCACCGCTCCGTCTAACTTGAGAGTGTTTGCTGTATTTTTTTTACAGAGTAATGGACAGGAAGTAATGTCATGTCCCAAATGAAATTGGAACACGTTCAACAGATTCTAAAAGCGATAGTTCATCCAAAAGTACACTATTAAAACAACACATGTTGTGTCTAGTTAAGGAAAAACACATATTGTGTTGTCCTTAACTGGAAACATCTTTGTGTTATTATTGGACGAACACACTTTGGGCCAGATTTACTAAATCGGGCAAATTAGCGTGCAAGAGCAATTCAAAAAAAGTGCCGATAATATCTGCAGGTTATTTACTAAAAATGCGCAAATTATTGATTTCCATAATGACCAACACAATTTATTAAGAGCAGCACAAATTAGTTCAGGGTCGCAAATAAGCAGAGCTAAAGAGTTAACGCGCGATGCGCTTGAATTCAGCACCACGGACATCACATCTAACAAAGCCATTGGACACTGAAAGTGAAGGTTTACAATAACGCCTGGCATTGTGTGACTTCTCATAGTGATCTAGTGTTATTTTGAAAATAATAAATAACATGGTTCCTCTGGCATTCCAAATAAACTGTTACGTGTTAAAACAATCCTTTGAACTGTATCACACATTCTCTGCTCTCGGCGATGCCTCTTTTTTTTTTACAATAATTGCAGCCATTTCAAGCACAAAATGATTTAAGACATGCTTTTTTCAGAGTTAAATAATGCAGCAAATACCTATTATATTATATACCTGTTATATTAAATGCACAAACATTAGTAAAATCGCGTTGCGTGAATCATTTAAATAATCTCCTCCCCCAAAATTTTGCGTCTGAAAGGGAAACTCATAGAAATGCATAAAGTCGGAACTGATAAAAAAATGTACACAAAATTTACACAAAATGACACAAATGTATGTTTGAGGTGCCTTAACTTGAAAACGTCTTGAACTGACTTATCTTAACTTATATCTGTGTCATTATTTTGTCTCAAAAAGCACACCAGTATTTTTTTTTTAAGGTATGTTTGTAAAAACTACTTAAATATTCTAATATAACTAAGTCCTAGTCCTGGATTAATTTAAACCCTACACTCTAAAAGATGCAGATGGGTCATTTTAACCCGGCAGTGTGTTCTGTCCAATAGTGACCCAGCCCTGGGTTAAAAACAACAGAGTGTATCTATTAAACCAAATAGCGTGTTTTTGGCATTTGAATGTCTTGTCTTTTCTTAAAACCCCAAAATAAATGTGTCAGGAATCAGGACACAGAGCTCCCAAGTGCAGACACGGATAGGAAAATGATAATAATTTATTGATTACAAAAATAGGAAACAAAACCCACGAGAGGGCAAACAAAACAGGGCAAACACTAAACTACACAGGACTACACTAAACATAACATATAAACAAAACACTAAACTTAAACTTGAAAACACTTAACTTAACTCATTACAACTAAGGGATCAGGGAAAAAGTGACAAGACCTGGGAAATGTGTGGTCAGAATAAATCAATACTAAAACCATGCAACTCCCACATAAAACATTGTACTGTCAGAACCCTTTCACAATGAAGATCTAAATACAAACAAGGATCTGGCAGGATCCTGACAAAATTGGGTTTTCTTGCAAAAGATCTGCATTGTTAAAAAATGAGCAAATGAAATATTTCAAATCAACATTTTATCTTGCTTACCTTACTAATGAGGTAAATAGCCGTGTAATAAATAGGTTAATGTACAGGATGCGGGTTGTTATCGTGAAATAAGCCCCTTAATTCAAGAGCCTCCAGTTTAGGTCGGGTCCTGATCACACTGTCAGGGCTTATTCCTCATGTTATATATGAGTGCAGATTATCACACTGATTATCAACCGGTTGCCATATATTATCTCTTACTTATCATAATGTATGACTAGGGATGGGTATCGTTAAGGTTTTAACGGTATTACTACTCTTACCGATACTGCTTAACGGTCCGGTACTTTAACGGTATTCTTATCGGTACTTTGGCCAATGTTAACATTTGATCATGAACCTATGTTCACATCATTAAGTTAATTATGTGTCTGCATTTCATCATTACAAATTAATTTCTGGATATCATTTATAAATAATGTACATATATTTGTTAATGCACCAGCGTGAAAGCTGCAGAAAAAATACTCTAAATAAGATATTTATATGTAGGCTATTTTTTAAACTAACTTGAACTGCTGAGCATTTAGCCAAATAAATGTTTACATACTGATTTTTCTTTATTTAGGATTTTAAAACAAGTAGAAAATATTGTGAATGCATAACGTCATTTCTTCCAAAAGAAGTCAACAGAATAGAGTGCCGAAGTCATGACGTCACTTTGTAGGCCAACCCGGAAGTTAGCGGCGCATGGGTTCCCTCGATCGAAAAGCCATTCATTTTTCCCATAGACTTTTGGAAAATCGCAAAAAATAAGATCTGTGTTCAACAAAGAGTTATGAACCTTACACGTTTTGTCTATTAAGATAATCTTTATAAGTTAAACGAAAATGTATACATTTTGAAGCCTAAATAAAGCCGTCAGATATAAAATGCTAACGGTATGCTATAAACGGACTACAGCGCACCGGTCGCGGATCAACGTCATCATCAAGCTTCCTCAAACTTTATTTAAAAAACACGCTCGCTCATTATGATCTGCGCTGTTTATGGACACTTATCCACTTTTTCATGAGAAGTATTGCCCATTCGTTATTTCCAAAAATGTTAGAAATTTTGTTTACGCGTGCCTCTTTGAGATTTTTTGTTAATGTTTTATTTATTTCTTAGTTTATTATTTCGTTAGTTTATATAAACCCACTATAAATCTGGACATAACAGTGCAGCTTAGATGCTGGTTTACTTACCAGTATTGTAAGGGCCAGCATGAGGGACAAGGTTTATCAAGTCTCATTAAGTAAAACTATGGAGAGATAGAGGAGTTAAATAAAGTGTTCTATGTATTTATAAGATAACTATACAATCTCTGAACAAACAGAACACAGTTAAATTCCAAACATTTAATGTAATGGTTATATATAATTATATATGTTGAATTTAAAGAGAATTGTCCAATAGCATCAATGCTTAAATACAATGTATTATAATTAAACCATACATGTTCCCTAAATAAACCATATATACTAATTTTGTTCACATTTTCTATATATTTTACCTGGTAATCCACAAGCCCCAATGTGAAAGCCTGTGTAGTAAATTTTATGTCACATTACTGTGAGCTGACTGGTGTATAGTTACAATAGTATACAATAGTTTAACATTTAATTTTTGGTATTTGTTAGACAAGTGACTTACAGTGCATTCAAGCCATAGATATCAGCGTGTTCTCTGGGAATTAAACAAAAGTTAACAAAATGCTCCAATCACTGATCCACAGAAACATTGCAGCAAGTTTTGTAGTAAACATCTTTATTTTCATAAAATAAGTAAACTGAAAACAAACTATATAATTCACATGACAAGTCTCTACAGGGAAAGAAGGTACTTTTGCAACACAATGTGAATGCCCACATGGAAAATGCAAGTGCAAGTGTGTATAGTTGTGGCGAATTTTAATCAAGGTCCTCAAGGATGATTTCTTTGGGTCTCCTCCATCCAGCAAAGTACGTAATGGAATCCTCAAAATGAGCAACATATTCACACACAGCACTGAAAGTATCCCTATCTGGCAATCCTGTCTCCATTCGAATCACACTTTCACTCATCTGAAAAGCTGAATACCTGTCATGACAGTTACTCGTTTGCCTTTGGAGTTAGTCTTTGAGAAGCTGAATCTCTGTTATGGAATGTTCTAACTCAATCTCAAGCTGGATTCTTCTTCTTCGTCCAGACTGCAGCTCTTCTTTAGTTGTGCTTTTATTTGGTTGTTCCTCAGAATTGATAGTGAGGGTTTGATCAGCCGGAGATGGTTCATCATCTTTGTCAGCCATAAATTGTAGCCATTTCCTCCTCTTTATAAATGGGTGGTGCAACATTTTTAGGCACATCAGCCCTATCCGGTCTCAGGGAGTATGAATGATCTTCCAAAATTTGTCCAGTGGGAACATCATTTGTGGATATAAACAAAACGGGGACATTTTATCCCCTGCAGGAAAATTACAGGTGCAGATGCGAGAATGGACACTGGGCATCCGGTCAGCTCGTCTAAGGATAAATTCAAAATAAGCAGTGTTAGTTTTATGGAAGTTACACCTTTACAAATTAAAATTACAAAAATCACACTTTACTACTAAAATAACAAAGATTAATATCATTGTTATCTAATGCCTAACTAGTGCTGTTTACAAATAACTACAATCATTATTATTAGTGGGTAAAGCAAAGTTGAATAAAAGTCAATAAACCAGGTATTACTTTGAATATTTTAATTAAACACATTTCTCGAAGTAACGTTAGCCTTTAATAAAACTGCAGTGGATCTAATCTATTAAACAGCAAAGTTAACAAGCTTTAAGATATTTTAAGAGAAAGACACAGGTAAGTTATTTTAGCTGTTGATTTTGTAATGAAAAACGTTTATTCTTGCTAACTTAGCCTTTTTAATTCCATCTGACCGTCAAAGTATCATATCATTCGCGTGTTGAGCAATATGCACCATTAAACTTTGGTCGTGGCCACATTAAGGCAGTAAATACGGTGTTCACATGGAAATCATCGTTGTGTTAGCTTACCTTACGGCACAAACAGTCTCCGCTGGGGAACATCGGACGGTAAACGAGCATCTTTCATCGACGACTTGTGGTTGCATCTCCGGACAAAACAAAACATGTCAAACTACAGTCTCTCCACAGTACAACAATATTTGGAAAAACTACAATTTTAAAAGACTAAATATATAACGTTATGTATATTAACTGAAAGGTAAACTTCTGAGAACGTGAGGCTGAAATGCTAGTGACAGATTTCCTGTCATGATGACGTCTAAACTCCCCGCCAAGGATGTAGTCCCTATTAGCAACTTGTTAGCAACCACCGTTTTTAAGGCACAATAAAGTTTAAAAAAATCACAAGCAGATTATAACTGGTGTATTTTATGTCATAGAACAAAACGTGAAAATATTTAGAGGTTTTGTTAACCACAGACCTTATTTCAGGCGATTTAGCAAAAACCCATTCAAAAAACCCATAGACTTCAGGGCGAGGGAACCCGTAGTGCTAAAATGCTAACTCACTTCCGCGTTTTAGCCTACAAAGTGACGCCATTACTTCGGCACTCTATTTTAACGTAAGGTAAGCAAACCAATTAGGGAGATGGTACATTTATATTAAATGAGGTGAACAACGTTGATTCAACATGATTTTAGCATACATGCCTGACAGGCGCGGTAGGCGCGTGCAGCAGGTGACGCAAATTAAGTCCTCCGAGGTTTAGACCGTCTCATTTCAGTTCTCTTCGCGGACTTCTGAGGCTGCCACCTTGAAAGACCAAGTGCTCGGTAAGGTTGCATGCTTAGAAGGTCGCAGCCCTTGAATTGGGACAGTTTCTGACTGCACGTAATGCACTTCTGAAAGATGCTTTGACAGATTGCTTGTGTTTCCGCTCTTACATGCAAACATCTTGTTGAACTTACCTGTATGACAACGAGCGTTGTCTGCATCAACTCTTGTGAAGTATAACCACACTTTTGAACGTTTTCCTCTATCCGCCATCGCCGCTCTTTGAATTAAGCGGGAGTTGTGCGCTGTTATACATTTGCGTGTGGACGTGCGCCACGCTGACGCTCGTTGTGTGTGACAGACAGCTTCCGCGGCGCGCATGAGAGCTGATCTCACAGACAAACGTCTTGATTTTATCGCAAATTAGAAATGTTTGGTGAGATAAAATGTGCACGAAAACATTATTAAGCAAGAATACATTTAATTTTTTTCTCCAGGACCGAAAGCAGAACCGATAGCGTCAGATCTTACTGATACTACGGTCTTTCATAATTTAGCCACGGGGCCAGTTTAATACCGGGTTTCGGTACCCATCCCTATGTATGACTTTAAAAGACTTGACAATTAGTGCTTTAGAAGTAAGGGTTTTGGTCATGGAGCATGTTTGCTTAAAGGAGACATATCATGCTAAATCCACTTTCTTAGCTCTTAAATGCATTTTGTTGTATATTTGTAGTGTTTAGAAGTACATAAAAGTTGAAATTAGTCTCTTCAGGTGCTTTGTTGATATCTTTATATTCTTTTTTGGTCATATTTTCCAACCGGTTCTGATTTTTCTATTATCTATTACGTTTTTTGAACAATTACGTCACAGTATTTGCAGCGGAACTGCTAAATAAGGACATCGACTTCCAGCCCAACACTACGAGCAATCCGCCATTTTATATTTCTCGCTGCGATATTGTAGTCCAAGCTCAAGGATGCAGAAGTTACGAGAGAGTAAATCAAAATGTTCGGTTGTTGAACCTGTGCCTGGTTGAGTTTTATTTTTCACGGAAATGTCATTTTTTAGTGCGCGAAGCACTTCAAGGATAACTATTTCACCAACCTCCACCAGTATAAAGTAGGATTTGCCGATAGACTTCGTCTGATTGAGGGGTCAATTACTTCTATCTTTGGAGACGACGAGCAGAGCACTTCGGTAAGCTGTAAATAACTTTAAAAACAGTAAAGTACACGGTGGTCATGGTTTAGCAGTGCTGTTTCTCAATCCGAAGGCTGCAGGGGCGGACTGGCCATCTGGCAAACCGGGCAGTTTCCCGGTGGGCCGACGTACTTTTTGGGCCGATACATCTCATACTATATTTGTCTGAGCAGCCCAGTTAGCGTCTTTTTTTTCTAGACAGACCGGCCCACTGACATTTAAGCAGCAGCCCATTGGTTATTTTTTTTAAACGACATTAAGCTGGCCCAATGACTGACCAGCACAGTCCTTATCCTTTCTTTTCCTAGATAGACCGGCCCTCTCACATTTAAGCAGTAGCCCATTGGTTATTTTTTTGAATGACATTAAGCTGGCCCAATCACCGCTTTGGTCTCTGTGCAAGCGAGCGTGCATCGTCGGTCAGTTCACGTGTCAAAACAGAGAGAGAGAGAGAGAGAGAGAAAACGCAAGGGAGGCGCAGAAAAACTGCGCGACAAAAAGAAGCAGGCTCTTCAGGCAGACGCTGCAAAATGTGTTAAAAAACACAAATGTTTTCTGCGGCAGCAGGACCTTCAACTCGCGTCGCTGGTGATGATGATGGTGGCGGTGGTGGCACTGGCAGCACCAGCACACAAAGTGTCAGTGAGGAGAGGGAGAGAGAGACGAGGGAGAAGTGAGTGTAGTGCCTGCGGTAAGCAGAACTGCTTTCAAAACACAAGTTTAGATGGATACCTCTTGATAAAGCTGCAATAAAATTGAGCAATTGAGTCAAAAACACAAAATTATGTTGATAAAGCTGCAATAAAAGATTTGCACTCTTTGCTCTGTCGCTACGAGTGTATCTGATTCGTAGATTTTTCGTTGATTGTCTGTTTCAAAACGTATCATTTCTCTTCAAGCAAAATCAAACAATCCAGGAGATCTGCTTACAGAAAAAGATATGTTTATTGTATAACAACACACTTGACAGATAATGTTAAAAATCTCTATTACTGTAATCACACAAGTTTAGTTCAGTGAATGTAGTGAATACTTTCCTGTAAATACTGGAAGTAATAATCAGTTTTCAATATTAATGTAAGCAGCACTTGTATTTTGTAATAAGTCAGCAATCCAATGGCAAATTTTGCCAATTGCATGAAGCTTGTTTTAGGATTCATAAGTGTGGATTATACAGTTTTATTGCATTAATAAATAACACGTTCTAGAAGAGTTTGTCAACTTTCACTCTTTTCTACCTGCTATTAATTGGGTTTAGTGCTCTTGTGGAATTGGAGTTGCTGTTGCTATACATATTTAAAGATGGTTTTTCTTTATTAACAAAATGACCCAAGAAAATAAGTCTAGTTTTTAGACCAAAAATTTTTAATTTAAGTGATTTTGTGCATAAAACAAGCAAAAAAAATCTGCCAATGGGGTAAGCAAATTTTTCTTGCATTTAGTGTTTAAGAAAAATGTTCAAGAAATTTTTGCTTACCCCATTGGCAGATTGTTTTGCTTGTTTTATGCACAAAATCACTTACATTTGATATTTTTGGTCAAAAACTAGACTTATTTTCTTGGGTCGTTTTGTTCATCAAGAAAAAGCATCTTAATTTTTGAATTTTTAGATATTTTTACTGAAAACAAGACAAAAATACTAAGAATTTTTTTTCTTGAAAATCCTTTTTTGCAGTGTATGTAGTGTGGGCCGGTTTGGGCCAAAATGCCAGGGCCGAATATTTGTCCCAGTCCAGCCCTGGAACGCTGTAGCCTGTGGATGTCGCATGTGGTCATCAACCCGGGATTAAGTTATAGCATATTACAACAACTTACAATTAACTAAGAATAATAGTCAACTTTATAATTGTTAATATTCTGAAATAAGACAGCTGGCATTAACACACCAGTGCCGGCGCCAGCCGAGCGCTGATGAGGGGGCGTCTAAAATACCAGAGGGGGCGATCACATGAATGCATATAATTCCCCCAGCTAGAAAATACATAGGTTTGGTACATTAAGTTTTAAAGTGTTATAAACAAACATCTCTGTAATACAACCACAAAAACTACAGCTATAGTGAGCAACGTACAGAGCTCTGAACAATACAACAACAACAAAAAAACGCATACCTAACGTCACTTTAGCACAACACTACTCATTAAAAGTGCAGACCCAGAGGTAGAAATACATTTTACGTAATGGTGGGGGGCAGTGTTGGCAAATAGAGTTGATGGTTTTCAGCCCAAAAACGGTCCAAACGCAACATTTTATCAACATTTTGGTTCAATTTGATCATATAACGTAGTTATTTTAACTGCCACAAGTAATGCACCAAGCTAGCGATTAAGCAGCTAGAGAACCACAATAGCAAAATGGCAATAACTCGTTTACATATACAGCTATGCTGTAGGATAGGCTAATTCAAATTCGTTAATTATAAATTTAACAATGTCTGTTTTTTTATCTATTTACTCCTGATAAACAGGTGTGTGAGATCGTACAGGCTTACCTTTAACGTTAAATGCAGAACAATAATAGGCTGTTGGTTGTACGTTGACTTGCAAGGATGCTGAAGAACATGAACATCTGAACTTTTCAAAACTATGTACAGTCTGGCTGAAGTTCATGGTGCCCGAATTGATCTAATGACAGCCGAATATTTGGATCTTTGCACCTGAAATGCTCCGATAATTCATCCACGCCACGGCATTAATTGATGTGTGACAATCCGGAGTCCGGTTTGTAGAACTTCCAATGCTATTTTCCATATATCCATAATTGCTACAGGGCAGGCCCAGGTCACTCTCACACTCCTGTCTGTAAATTTTTATATAATTTCCCACTTCGACATCTTGATTTCCCTCTGAACGCGGGCTCATTGTCGGCGTGCCTCAAGCCGTCAACACAAACTTGTTCAACTTCAGGCGCGGCTGCAAGAACCAACAACCACATGACGTCAAAGTACCGCGAGAACGATTCGAGAAATCATACTAAGTGTCGTTTCGTCTCGCTCTCGCGGCATTTTGACGTCTTCGCCTGATGAATTCGAACAAGCCTATAGGCTATACATGAGTGGGCGTGTGTCACGGTAGAATACATGCACACTTGTTTTTTTGTTTTGTTAAATAATTAGACTTTAAAATTCCCTTTAGGAAGACAATACACAAGGCAAACGTGATTTTTAAATAGCGCATTTTATCATTAAAATCCCATTCAACATTAATGGTGATCTGAGGGGGCGGGATAGTGCCAGTGAGGGGGCGACGCCCCCTCACGCCCCCTCGTGGCGCCGGCCCTGTAACACACCATTGCGATACCTCCGTATGAAGACGTTGTTCTGCAGGTTCGTCGTCTTCATTTTCATCTCGCTCCATTTCCGACTCTGGCGCGAACATATAAGGCTGGATGGACAAGTCTTCCGTTGTTGACATTTTGTGAATAACGAGTAAATAAAAAGTTTCTGTGCCGCTAGATAATCGTATCTCTGCTATAAAACTACAAAAATGGCCAAATGGGGTGGAGTTTAACCGAGTGTCACCTCTGCAACCTGGAGAGGGGGCAGGGTATGACGTGCATTTAAAAAGACAGTACCAAAACTAGTTGCTCTCAGATGCACATCAGAAAAGGGGTAGAAAGGGGGCCTGTGGGGCTATAATAATGAGGAATTCAGACCCAAGCATTGCAGTTTCGCTTTATATAGACCACAAATAGATAATTTATATGTAAAAAGAACATGATATGTCTGCTTTAAAACAACATGAGGGTGTCTAAATTACATAAATATCATTTTGGGGTAAAATACAATATCTCATACTACCATAATGATATACTAACATGTGGGACTGTGGTTGAATCACTGACCAGCAGTAAAAATAAAAGACTTAAAATTAAGAGTGAATATTTTATTTTTACCGGATGGTGCCCCATATAGATTTAATATTGTAATTTTAAACATACATGAATAATGTATGTCTGTCATATGATAAATTACTTCACATTAAAAACTGTTCATTCACCTCATAGCAAAAGTTTTATAAATGATGAGTCATAAATAATGCCCAGGATATTCAGCTTACATGCATATGCTTTAAATATAAATGACATCTTATAAAGACACATTACATTTATTGCAATGTGATAATCTGCACTCATATATACCATGAGGATTATTTCACGCTCTTACAATTACCAAAAAGATCTCTGTTGTACATTTATTGTACATATCTCCATTTTAGGGGCAGATTCCCAGATAGGGTTTATCCTAGTCCCAGACTAAAATGCATTTTTGAGCTGTCTTAATTTAAACTTGCATTGACATACCTTAACATATATCAATGCCATTGTTTTGTCCCAAGATGCACACCAGTATGTAAAAACGACTTAAATGTCCTCATTTAAAGGTGGGGTGCATGATCTCTGAAAGCAAATGTTGACATTTGAAATCACCTAAACAAACACACCCCTACCCCAATAGAATCTGGACCTTCTTTTGATAGACCCGCCCCACACATACACAACCCAGGGAACGATGTCAGTAAGTAGACACACCCCTTACTGCTTCAAGTGTGTTTTGGTACTCAACCTGACTCCCTTTTCCAAAGCATTTTTCAAAAATCGTGCACCCCGCCTTTAACTAAGGCCTAGTCCTGGATTATTCTAGACCCTGTTCAGACAGACAGGCACACTATTTCCAAATTTCAATCTGCATTGTAAACATGTAAGTTTGTGTGTTTGCAGCGCCACTTTGTAAAATAGAGAAATTGGAAAACTGACATCTACTCACCTTTACTCAAGACGAGTTTCAAAGCCACCTGGGACACTTGAACAGGAAATCATGTTATATGAGCCTTTGTGTGTAACTCATATGTGTGTACTTGAGTCTCCAGTCTGACAAAGATGAAAGCTCCAGATATGCTTGTCACCCCATCTCACGCCCAGCCTCCGGACAGGCAGGATATATGTACAGTAACATCCCTCAACAAGATCTCTTGGTAGGAAGATAAGAGATGGTCGGTCTCACTTACTTGGAGTAGTCTCGACTAGGACACACACACACACACACACACACACACACACACACAGGGCTGGACTGGGACAAATATTCGGCCCTGGCATTTTGGCCCAAACCGGCCCACACTACATACACTGCAAAAAAGGATTTTCAAGAAAAAAAATTCTTAGTATTTTTGTCTTGTTTTCAGTAAAAATATCTAAAAATTCAAAAATTAAGATGCTTTTTCTTGATGAACAAAACGACCCAAGAAAATAAGTCTAGTTTTTGACCAAAAATATCAAATGTAAGTGATTTTGTGCATAAAACAAGCAAAACAATCTGCCAATGGGGTAAGCAAAAATTTCTTGAACATTTTTCTTAAACACTAAATGCAAGAAAAATTTGCTTACCCCATTGGCAGATTTTTTTGCTTGTTTTATGCACAAAATCACTTAAATTTAAAATTTTTGGTCTAAAAACTAGACTTATTTTCTTGGGTCATTTTGTTAATAAAGAAAAACCATCTTTAAATATGTATAGCAACAGCAACTCCAATTCCACAAGAGCACTAAACCCAATTAATAGCAGGTAGAAAAGAGTGAAAGTTGACAAACTCTTCTAGAACGTGTTATTTATTAATGCAATAAAACTGTATAATCCACACTTATGAATCCTAAAACAAGCTTCATGCAATTGGCAAAATTTGCCATTGGATTGCTGACTTATTACAAAATACAAGTGCTGCTTACATTAATATTGAAAACTGATTATTACTTCCAGTATTTACAGGAAAGTATTCACTACATTCACTGAACTAAACTTGTGTGATTACAGTAATAGAGATTTTTAACATTATCTGTCAAGTGTGTTGTTATACAATAAACATATCTTTTTCTGTAAGCAGATCTCCTGGATTGTTTGATTTTGCTTGAAGAGAAATGATACGTTTTGAAACAGACAATCAACGAAAAATCTACGAATCAGATACACTCGTAGCGACAGAGCAAAGAGTGCAAATCTTTTATTGCAGCTTTATCAACATAATTTTGTGTTTTTGACTCAATTGCTCAATTTTATTGCAGCTTTATCAAGAGGTATCCATCTAAACTTGTGTTTTGAAAGCAGTTCTGCTTACCGCAGGCACTACACTCACTTCTCCCTCGTCTCTCTCTCCCTCTCCTCACTGACACTTTGTGTGCTGGTGCTGCCAGTGCCACCACCGCCACCATCATCATCACCAGCGACGCGAGTTGAAGGTCCTGCTGCCGCAGAAAACATTTGTGTTTTTTAACACATTTTGCAGCGTCTGCCTGAAGAGCCTGCTTCTTTTTGTCGCGCAGTTTTTCTGCGCCTCCCTTGCGTTTTCTCTCTCTCTCTCTCTCTCTCTGTTTTGACACGTGAACTGACCGACGATGCACGCTCGCTTGCACAGAGACCAAAGCGGTGATTGGGCCAGCTTAATGTCATTCAAAAAAATAACCAATGGGCTACTGCTTAAATGTGAGAGGGCCGGTCTATCTAGGAAAAGAAAGGATAAGGACTGTGCTGGTCAGTCATTGGGCCAGCTTAATGTCGTTTAAAAAAAATAACCAATGGGCTGCTGCTTAAATGTCAGTGGGCCGGTCTGTCTAGAAAAAAAAAGACGCTAACTGGGCTGCTCAGACAAATATAGTATGAGATGTATCGGCCCAAAAAGTACGTCGGCCCACCGGGAAACTGCCCGGTTTGCCAGATGGCCAGTCCGCCCCTGCACACACACACACACACACACACACAGTTAAAAGCATCAACAGTAGCCATTTACATTTATGCATTTGGAAAACGAAATTTTCTTATCCACAAAGAAGTTGTATTTTAATGTCTTACCTTGCCAAGGGCACCAGTAGCGCTGGAGAAACAGGTGCCATGACACCCCTGTCATGCAGTGTTGCCAAATATTTGCTTTTGAGCTGTTATCCACTCTGTTAAAATAAAGTTACTATAGATATTCCATTTTGCAAGGCAAATAATGTGTCTGTGGACACATACTTGCTCACTGCACTTTCTAGCAGAGATGTATAGTAACGAAGTAGAACTACTTCACTACTGTACTTAAGTACTAAAAGACAGTATCTGTACTCTACTGAAGTATTATTTTTTTCTCCTACTTCCACTTTTACTTCAGTACATTTTTTCTTTGAGTTTAATACTTTTACTCCAATACATTTTTTATGTGCTGCATAGTTACTCGTTACTCTCAAATGTTACGAATCATGGTCACATGGTGGTCTGAACCAATTGGAGATAGTAAAGGGCGACCCCTCCCAACCTCTCACTCACAAATATGAGCCAGGGTTGTTGACAAATGTGAAGCGAAGAGAGAACCAAAGTGCGCGAGAAAGACAGAGAGGGAGAGAATGCGCAAGAAAGGGCGAGTGTGCGCGAAAGAAGGAAACCTAAATTCAATGAAACACCTTGTACCTTTACCTATTACCATTTTATCGACTAATATTTCATTAATTCTGAATTCTCTATCGTCATATCAGTTAAATTAATCTGAATTATCTGAACATTCATGTCCTTGTACTCCTGCTACAGCCAAAGGAATTGTAAGTGTCCTTTAGCTTAAACATTTGAAATAATATAAACAATATTATATTCAAACTTTTGACTGTTTTCTTTAATAACTACATTACACAATACTTGTACTTTTACTTTCAGTACTTGAGTAGTATATTTTAAAATAAACTACTTGCAATACTTAAGTACAAAGCATGTTTAATACTTTAGTACTTCCACTTAAGTGCTGTGCTTAAAGAGCACTTCAACTTCTACTCAAGTCACTTTTTTGATAGAGCACTTGTACTTTTACTCAAGTCTGGGTCGCTAGTACTTTATACATCTCTGCTTTCTAGGGTCAAAAAAGGGCACTAAAAATCTTACTATTTTAACCGAGCCTGTGACTGACAGAATGACAATTAGCTTCCATTGCTGCACTGCTTAAAATAAGAACACTTGTAATACAAACCGACACAAAATTGTCATCGACCCACCAAAGACACTTCCTCCCAAACTGGAGCAGCTTTGTTCTTTTTCCCACCACTGCTGAAATGAATCCGAGCTGAATTTCTTCCTTCCCCCATTAGTGCTTACTATATTAAGTTTGTTTTGACTTCTTTTTCTATCCTCACTAATCATTCGCTTCATATTTCCTGACAGCATTCATCTTCTCCGTGTCATCATCATCATCGTGGCAGAAAATTAGCGGCTTTTTATTAATTTCTCCGAGACAAAGGATTCACTGGTAATGAGAATCTAATGGAAATGAAAGCAACAGACTCTTATTATCTTTTTTATTTCAAACGCAGGGCTCTCGGTGCTTTTAACACAGCCAGTGATTCACCAACAGCAGGAAGAATTTTCTCACACACACATGTGGTCTAACCTCATATTATGGTCCTGATAATAGCATTGATTAAATCTGCACAATAGTTCCTAAAAAGCTAAATTATGATCTGCGTTTCAGTTTGTGATAAAGTGAGATTAAGAAAAAACATTAAAATGATTATTAGCATAAAAATGGCTGGCCTCAGATGAGATCTACATTGGCTGAATATTGGACATTGACGTTTATCGTTGTAGTTTTAATTACATTGTTATTTAAATTTGCATGTCAAGTGAATTTTATCTATAAAAATGTCTATTAAACACTACGGGGAAGTTTCCCGGACAAGGTTTAGATTAATCCAGGACAAGGGATTAGTTATATTGCAACATTTAAGAAGTTTTTACAAACAAACCTTACAAAAAACAATACTGGTGTTCATCTTGAGACAAAATAATGGCACTGATATGATATGTCAGCACAAGATGTTTTCAAATGAACTTATTTCATTTTAATTTAATTTTTTTTGTAAAGTTGTAAAGTTGCCTGCAGAATCAGAACGATGACCAAAAAATACACAGAATTTATTTTGTAAAATTAGCTGATAAATTGTAGAAGAGCACCATCTAGTGGATTATTGCAGAATTAAATATTACCGTGAAAACTCGTCAGGGAAGCGCCATTGGAAGGGAAATGTTTCCTCTTAAGCCCGGGATACACAGCACGATTATTGGCTGTCCCAGACGAAAGATTGCCATCGTGAAACAATCGCCACAATTTCTGTAATCGTGGCTCCTCATCTGTGGTCCTATGTCGTACAGTGAGAGAGGTTCAAAGACAGCCGTTTTCCCGGTCTTGTGTCCAAAGATAGCCTACGATAGTTTTCTGACAGTGTCAGAAATTCAGCATGATCACCGCACAGTGTGTTTGCTGCTATGACCTGCGTACTGGTATTTGTTTACCATGAGCGGATGCTGGTGACGTCGCGCAACGTGTGCCGCTGCCGCTTCCGTGTCATCATTGTACAGTCTACATGCCTGTCGTACCAGAGTTTAAACTATCAATGTCCCACAGTGTGATAAGTTAATGAACTTAGAAAAGGGCAAAAAACCGGCAGTGTATTGCGGGCTTTAATTGACAAGATAACTCGTCAATGGCGGGGAAAGAGTTAATGCAACTCAAAAATGCATAGGATAAGCCATGTCCAGGAAACCGTCCCTACAAATATGAAAATATCACATAAAACATAACACTCATAAAATGTTTTCAAAGAATTATGGTAATAAATAAACACTCTAAAATGCTGGGTTGCATTGGGCAAAAAAGGGGTTAACCCTTTTTGGCTCATTTGGTTTTAATTTAATCTAAGATGGGTTGTTGCGGCCCAAGATTCTGGGATGTTTTAACCAATTGTTGGGTCAAATGTAAACATTTTCTAGGTTAATTTATCCCAGCTGCTTGGGTTTGGTTTGTCTCTTGATGACCCAACGCTGGGTTCAAAATAACCCAGCATTTTTAGAGTGAATGAGTTTAAGCCAGTGCTGGGAAATCCACTTTCAAATTGCAGTTTGCATAGCTACCCAAAAATTAAAGTGGTTAGAAATCACAGAATATAAAATGTAGCTAATTAGAAAAAATGCTGGGTTATTTCCAGACCAGCCGTTGGGTTAAATTAACCCAGAAAATGTTTATATTTGACCCAACAATGGGTTACAACAACACAGCATTTTGGGTTAAAACAATCAAGCATGGGTTAAATTACAACCAAAGGAGTAGTGCTGATCCTTTTTGACCCAAAGCTGGGTTGAATATAACCCATCATTGTGTAATTGGGTCACAAATGGACAACTGCTGGGTTAAACTAACCTAAATTTATATATTTGACCCAATCATTGGATTAGTCAATTTTCTTAAAAAATAAAATCCAGATTATTTACTCACCACCATGTCATCCAAAATGTTGATGTCTTTCTTTGTTCAGTCGAGAAGAAATTATGTTTTTTGAGGAAAACATTCCAGGATTTTTCTCATTTTAATGGACTTTAATGGACCCCAAAACTTAACAGTTTTAATGATCCCAAACGAGGCATAAGGGTCTTATCTAGAGAAACGATTGCCATTTTTGGCAAGAAAAAAAAATGCACTTTTAAACCACAACTTCTCGTCTATCTCCAGTCCTGTGACGCGCCAGCGCGACCTCACGTAATTGGGTAATGCTGTGGAAAGGTCACGTTACATATATGAAATGCACATTTGCAGACCATTTTAAACAATATACTGACACAAAGACATTAATTAGTATCATTTGACATACAACAACATCGGAACGGTCCTCTTTCTCCACACTTGTAAACACACTTGGCGTATTTTTGAAAACGTCATCCGTGACCTCTTGACGTGATGACGTATTACGTGAGGTCGCGCTGGCGCGTCACAGGACCGGAGATAGACGAGAAGTTAAGGTTTAAAAGTTCATTTTTTTTCTTGCCAAAAATCGTTTCGCTAGATAAGACCCTTATGCCTCGTTTGAGATTGTTTAGAGTCCTTTGAAACTGGAATTTTAAACTGCATTGAAACTGTTAAGTGTTGGGGTCCATTAAAGTCTATTAAAATTAGAAAAATCCTCTCGACTAAACAAAGAAAGACATCAACATTTTGGATGACATGGTGGTGAGTAAATTATCTGGATTTTTTTTTTTTAAATGGACTAATCCTTTAAAACTACTCAACATATGTGTTAATTTATAGCCCAATGGCTGGGTTTGTCCCTTTTTTCCCAACTGTGGGTTGAAAATAACCGGCAATTTTTAAAGTGTAGACACAGAGACAGAAAAAAACATTTTAATAAGCATTTTGAACACATTATTTTCCAATATATCGAACTAATATTCACATACTAAATCTAAAATATGATGAAGAGCAAACTGACTTGCTGAAATATGCTAGTTACTTGTGAAAAAGTTAAGCTGCTATTGTGCCGTTTTTAAATCATAGTTAAGTTATTAATTAGTCCCATTGATTTTACATACTTTTACATAGGTACTTACCAAAACTGCTACTCGGTTAACTATTCTCAGTGTGTGTCCGCATAAAAGAGCATATTTGCATAATGAATCATTAGCAGAAACCCATTGTAAAAGTACATTTAAAGTGACAAAGTCTAGACTGTTGTTTCCTCCGAGACCGTGTCTGCCACAGGACACAGGTAACACATCAAAGCTGTGCCCGTGTGCTTGTACAGAAACTGAATCACAGGCTAATTGCACATGAATAGTCTATGACTAACAGGAGAGGGGCAATTAGTCACCCATTAAAGTCTGAACGGCAAAACCAATCTTTGATTCGCTGTCAATGCAACCGCTTTGCATTACTTGAAATATAATTAGCATACACGTTTCATTCTCTTGTTTCTCTATCCCACCTCGGTTTTGTGATCCAGGGGTAATTAGAAACTTATCGTATCATTTATTCTTTACCAGCTATACTTTACTGGAGCATGAATATGTGTGTGCGAGTCTGTATACAAATTGTTAAAAAGTAAAAATATGATAATGAGAATTCTAGGTTGTAATGTAATATCTACTTAACCTCTCATTTGTATGTTTGCATTTAGGAAATGCTTTTATACAAAGCATCTTGCAACAATAAGGAAAAAACTAAGCAATTTGTTTTAGGAAGGCAATACTGTAAAACACATAAAAAGTTCATATTAGTACCATGGAGGTACATATTGGTACCAAATGTATACATATCTGTACGTAAATGGTACATATTGTAACTTTGTAAAGGGTATTGCTCCATTGATAACCATTTTTGGACCATGTATTCTGACAGTAAACCTCTGATATCAGGAACAATAATAAAATTTGAATATCATAGTCTCATGGGAAAGAAAAATGTGCTTTCTGGCCAACATGTTTTGAATGTTATAAAAATATCCCCAGTAAACTTGTAGCAGTAAGCTACATTTCAGAAACATCAAATACGCTGTATTGCAGATAATGCACTGACAACAGCAGATGAAAATATTCCTGCCATCGCAAAGCATTGTTTACACCCTGGCACTGCTGTAGACATGTGTGGTTATACATATTAATGAGGCAGATTTGTTTATTCGTCCTCTTGTTTTACATATCAGCTATAAAAAGATAGAGGATTTGGAAATGACACTCGCGGGATATAAATTACATCAGACATCTCTTCTACTTGTTTTCCTAAAGTAACCCTGTGGTCTGTACCCCTCTTCTCCATCTTAATTCTCCTCATTAAGCTCTTCCCGGGTATCTGTAAAAAACAACGCTTACATGTTTGGAACGTGCGTTCGGATTTCCAACGTACTCTCGCATCTCTCACTAATCCTGAGCTCTTGGCAAATTATGACTGTTAAATAATAAAAAAGCATCTATAAACTTTGGGGGCAAGTGCAGTAGGTGGTGGGGGGTTTGATTTGCTGTCTGTTATTCAGATATAAAAGTTGGCACTACGGTGACTAACAGCAACAGATGCTTTGTGTCTGGCTGCGATCTGTTGCTCTACTTCTCAACGCTTTGAGGGAAAAAGCAAAGCACAGCATCATGGCATGACTTTCTACTCCACTCTCAGCTAATGAGAAGTTCATCCCACTGTGTTTATATGTCAGTTTGTTGGCTTGCAGTCGTTTAACAAAAATAATACAATGGGCGTTCCAGCATACTGGAATGTTGCTGAGGAATAAATATACTGAGATCCTATGCTGCTCCAAAAAATATTTTTTATTTTAATAACTATCAATTGTGAAGAATGTTTTTGTATCTCCTGTGCATTTTCATGTGATAATGTCTGGTTAAGTCTGTGTAAAGTCATTTCAGAGAACGGTTTCAAATCACATTTTATATATTTATTTATTTTTATACAAATTTCTAACACATTATACATTTTAGAAATGTATTGCTGAAACACATTATAAAGACTTAAAGGTCACCTTCTTCCATTATTTAAACCCTAGTTAGTGTGTAATGTTGCTGTTAGAGCATAAATAATAGCTGTAAAATGATAAAGTTCACTGCCAGGCGATATATTTTTTTATCAGAATTTCCCTTTAAAAGCCTACAGCGAACGGCCGGTTTGGACTACAGCCCTCTACTTCCTGCTTTAATGACGTCAATAAAACAGTTTTTTGACTAAACTCCGCCCACAGGAATACGTCAGTCGCCAGCTAAGCTAATGGCAAGCTAAACTGCTGTCGAATCACAACACACTACAAAAACTACACAATCAGAACTCAATACATATTTCTGAAAGAGGGACTTTATAGAACAAGAAAGACATCAGCCTGTTTTTAGGACAGTGAAAACAGCACTATACAGATAAGTAAATTGTGTGAAAAATACCGTGATTCTTTACATGTGAAACATGAACACGTGTTATATTGCGCACTGTAAACAATCAAAACAACACAGAAAGAATGGAACCTTTAAGTGCTATTCACACAGGATTAGTTTTACATAGGAAGGTGGGGTAAAGCAATTTTTAACCAAGCTTCTCAGTGATTTTAGTCCAGTCCGAATGCTCAATGTCAATAATCATTACAGACAATGTCAGTACCACGACACAGACTTAAAAAAAAAGTCAAATTCACTTTTCAGATGCACGGAATTGTTTTTGAAACTGACGTTCTCCCCAAACTGAAATGAAGTGTTTCGCGTTTTCCTCGTCTGTGTCATGTTGTTTGCATGTGATATTAGGAAGCAAGGTAATGTGCACGTGACGAAGACGAGAGCGGTAACGCGCTCCCACTTCTGAATGTTTTACTGAGATTTCTTATCCCGTGCATATCACCATCAATATTACAGATGTCCGGTGGTAAAAAACATTACGCCATCTACCCCCTGCCTGTTTTTCCAAGATTTTGATAATTTTTAATATTTTTAATCATTCAAATTTGGCTGGGTGGTTCCTATCACTTTTTTTCTGTGGTGTCACAAACTGAAAACACATTTAATATGAGCCCTTAAAGCAGGGATGGGCAACTTCGGTCCTGGAGGGCCGGTGTCCTGCAGAGTTTAGCTCCAACTTGCCTCAGCACACCTGCCTAAAAGTTTCTTTTATGCGTATTAAGACCTTAATTGGCTGCTTCAGGTGTGTTTAATTATGGTTGGAGCTAAACTCTGCAGGACACCAGCCCTCCAGGACCGAAGTTGCCCATCCCTGCCTTAAAGGGAAAATAAGTAGGATTTACCCCCATCTAGTGGTGAAATTGTATTTTGCATTCAAATGAATAGTGCTCTCTAGCGCCTCGCCTTTCCAAATGCGTTTTGCAACTACGACAGCCGTTATGTACTCACTGATCTCCTTGTCCGTTTCAACTGGTTCACGTGTTCTGAATGAAAACGCATTGTGGAAACGCGTTGGTAGTGCTTTTTGTCCCTCTCTGCTATTGTAGTTTATTATTATGCCCTTACGACATGAAAGCCTTCTTGGACTTACCTGTTCATTGTAAGTAAAGAGAAGAAATTCTAAGCTATGAAGTTAGATCATTGGCAGAGGTCATTTGACACCAATAACGACATATTTATAAATAAAGACATTGATTTTGATGAATAAAACACTTACTCTACTTACTGTCCCTTTAAGCTTTTTAAAGGACATTCACTGCACACTTTAAACAATGCTGGGTTGGTTTTAACCAATAGACGACTAGCATTGGCTTATTTATAACCCAATGGTAAAGCATTGCTTTTCAAAAACACATGCTGATAAAAACTGTACACCTTGTAATCTTCTGTAATTCGGATTGGGCATAAATGTAAATGTTCTGTTCAATATCAACCCAGCCTGTCGTGTTTTTGGGCATAGATTCAAGCGACACATTGTAGAGCAACTGAACAGCATTTATTTAAAGCGTCATATACACAACTCTCATTCGTTCACATGACCCCGAGCACCTAGTAGTTCCGGTACTTCCTCTTAGATGCTTCATAATAAAACCCCCTTACATAATAAAACCCATTACACCACATCCCCCTTTCTAGGAGATAGATGCAGACTTAAATGAACATTGACTGCATGAGTGAAACATTGTTTTTTTTCTTCTTTTTTTTTTTACTTTTTAAACTTAAAAGAACACCTTCGTTATTTGTAACTCTTTTGCATTCACAAATCTAGTCTTTGAGGTTTTATGACATTTCTACCAGACCTGGTTCTGACAGGACCTGGGGAAGCTGCCTTTGGAGTCACAACTGCAGACTCTGAACAGTTCGTTGTGAGCTTGGCATCCTCGGTCGGACAGACAGGTGAACTTGGAATTTGAACCTTTGGTGTGGTTTCAGGCAATGGCAATAGATGATGCCTATTTCTCCTGATGACTCCTGAAGGGCTCTCCACTATGTATGAGCGCGGTGTAGAATGAGGTGAGATGACAGTCCCTTCACTCTTGGTGTCTGTGATCCACACCGGTTGTCCTGGTGAGAGCTGAGGAAGATCTTTCACACGATGTCTTTTGTTAAACACTGAACTGTCCTTCAGTCTCCTCTCTCTCTCTCTCTCTCTCTGCCACTGTAGGCAGATCTGGCAGGCTGGGAACGAGCAACGAGGGAAGCTGAGGAAGTGGCGTACGCAGTCTCCGTCCCATTAGTAGTTGCGCTGGGCTGTATCCATTAGCCAATGGGGTTGCTCTGTAGGCTAAAAGTGCAAGATATGGGTCTTTTGCTTTCTTTAGTAGTCTTTTCACAGTCTGGACATGCCGCTCAGCCTCACCATTGCTTTGTGCAAACTTTGGACTGCTGGTTACATGTCTGAAACCATATGCTGCTGCAAAGTCTTTGAAAAGCTGGCTTGAAAACTGAGGTCCATTGTCACTGTAGAAAAGCTCAGGAATGCCATGTCTGGAAAAGATTGACTTTAGGTGTACTATAACATCTACTGATCTCGTGGGCGTCAGTTTTGCTAACTCCACGAATCTGGAATAGTAGTCCACCACCAGAACATAGTCATCGTTGTCAAGAGTAAAGAGATCAGCTCCAACTTTCTGCCATGGTCTTTCGGGGAACACACTGGGCATTAAAGGCTCCACTGAATTGGCGCGTTCTTTAATGCACGTGGTGCAGTTTTTTACAAGCTCGTTGATTTGGCCACTCAGACCAGGCCACCACACTGTCTCTCTAGCTCTCTCTCTGCACCTAGACATGCCCTGATGTCCCTCATGTAGGGCTTTGAGAACAGAGTTGCGCATAGTGGCAGGAATCACGAGTCTGGTGCCTTTCAGTAACAGTCCATCATGCACAGTTAGAGTGTCTCTGTGTGGCCAATATGCTTTAATTGGACCTGTAAGATGGCTGTAATCTGGCCAGCCTTTCTGACACAAGGACATGACTTCCAAACATGTGTTATCTGTCTTTAGTTGTTCTTTCAGTTGTGTGATGTATGTTGAGCTAGCAGGTAGGTTTCTGATTATTTCATCGACGTAGATGTTAGTGTCAGCCATTAGATCTGCTGCAGCTTTAGAATCTGATTTTTGCTCGACAGGTGCACGTGAAAGGGTGTCCGCTGTGAAGAGTGCTTTGCCTGGAGTGTGCGAGATGGAGTAACTGTACCTCATAAGCCTGAGTCGGAACCGCTGGATCCTGGGTGGGAGCTCGGTTAGGGCTTGTAGTCCCAGCAGACTGACAAGTGGCTTGTGGTCCGTTTCCAGGGAGAAGTGTCTCCCGATGAGGAAGTCTTTAAATCTTTCGCATCCCCACGTTAGTCCAAGCGCCTCCTTCTCCACCTGTGCATACCTCTGCTCCGTCTCAGTTAAGGAGCGTGAGGCGTATGCTACCGGTCTCCACTGCTCACCTTCTTTTTGAAATAGGACTGCACCAAGTCCGTAGGATGAGGCATCCGCAGACAGCTTCAGATCTTTGTTCGGATCATAGAGTGTGAGAACAGGTGGTGATGTCAGATCACTTTTCAGTTGATCAAATGCTTTTTGTTGTGCATGGTCCCAAACCCACTGGTTTTTCTTTGAAAGCAGATCTCTTAGGGGCTTGTCTTTTTCCGCCAGTCCTGGAATAAATTTACCTAACTGGTTGACCATCCCAAGAAAGCTACGCACTTCGCTGACATTTGACGGCTCTTTCATTGCTTTGACTGCTCTGATTTTGTCCGGGTCAGGTTGGACTCCCTCCGCAGACAAAATGTGTCCAAGGAACTTTACCTCATGTTTGCTTAAGTCGCATTTCTCCCTATTTAGGGTGACACCAGCCTCTTGCAGTTTGTGAAGCACTGTGTGAAGTCTGACATTATGCTCCAGCTGGTCCTTTCCCCAAATGAGAATATCGTCCATGTGACAAATCACGCCTGGTAGCCCATTGAGAATCACTGACATTCTCCGCTGAAAATGTTCTGGGGCTGAGGCTATTCCAAAAGGGAGTCTGTTAAAATGGTAGCGTCCGAAAGGGGTAATGAATGTTGTATAGTGTGCTGACTCAGGTGACAATGGGACCTGCCAAAACCCTCTGTTTGCATCTAACTTACTGAAGACGATTGCTCCAGCCAGGGATCCAAGTGTCTGTTCCACTGAAGGTAAGATGTACTTCTCTCTGCACACTGCATCATTGAGATGAGTGAGGTCGACACAAATGCGCACTGAGTCATTTTTGGTTGGCACTGGGACCATACCTGAACACCATTCTGTTGGCTCTTCAACTCTGCTGATTACTCCCATGGACTCCATTTTCTCCAGTTCTTGTTTCACTTTTCCCAACAAAGGAATGGGGACACGTCTCGGTGTGGCCAGGGAAAAAGGAACAGCGTCAGGTTTCAGCTTGATAGTATAAGGTTGCTGCATTAACCCCAAACCCTGACACAGCTTTGGATATTTCTAATTTAACACTTTCATGTCTATGCTATCTGCTCTAGACACAAGGTTTAGCTTAACACTTGCTGGCCTGCTCAACAGTGCTGTGTGCAAATCTTTGATAACGTATACGTTTTCTTCAATTGCTTCTTTACCTTTGCACAATGTTTCTCTGCACATACCCAGTACATTGAGAGGAGTGCCCCCTGGTCCAAACAATGGTCTGTCTGGTTTGCATAACTCTGTCACATTTTGGTTTATACTGTAGTACATCTGGGCTGGGATAACTGAAACATCTGCTCCAGTGTCTATCTTAAATCTGACTTTGTGGTTTCTGATGGTAAGATCTGCATACCAAGGATCTGAACCTGCATCTACAGAACCAAGGAACATAGGTGTGTCATTATACTTCTCTGTCTCTATCACATTCACGGATTTAACAGACTTACACACCTTACTATAATGTCCTCTTTTACCACAAGTATGACAGGCCACATCTTTTGCTGGACATTGAATTTTAGCATGTGCCGGTGTTTTACCACATCTGTAGCAGGATCTCTCATTTGGTGTTCTGGACTTTGTTGTGTATTTTGGCTGAGTTGAGGACTTATATTTTGGAAACTGTTGTTTTGGATGTTGCTGTTTTTTATATTTCGCTGACACAGCATCTATTTCCGTGTAGTTCTCTCCTCTAATGTCTGTTTGTTGCCTTTTTATCACTTCTGACTGCCGGGCTTGATGTACCGCCTTCTCCAGTGTCAAATCCTTGTCCATTTGTAATCTCTCAGCTAAGCTAGTGTCTCGGAGTCCCACAACGAGGCGATCTCTTATTAACTCATCGTGTAAAGCACCGTAGTTGCAGTTTTCAGCCAAAGCATACAGCGCGGTGACGAACGAGTCAACAGTCTCATTAGTTAGCTGTACTCTTTGGTTAAAACGGGCTCTTTCATATATAATGTTTTTCCTGGGTACAAAATATATGTCCAAAGTGTCTTTTACCGCTTGATACTGTTGTCTCTGCACGTCCGTTAAAGCTTGACCTCGAAGAATATCGTCCGCTTCATCCCCCATACAGTAGATGAGCGTGTTTACTTGGTTAGCCTCCGAGCTAAGATGCAAATTACTGGCTAGACGGAATCTTTCGAATCTCCGTATCCACTTTTCCCATTGCTGGGGCTTAGAGAAATCAAACGCTTCGGGAGGCTGAATAGTGAATGTGGCGTTCGGCGGTGGATTTGCGTTAGCATTGTTGCCGCTGTTTATCTGTAGCTGGGGCGGTAGCCTGCGAGGCTGCGTTGCGCTTGCTCCCGATTCCTCTGTATCCGACATTATTTTCTTCCAATAAAGTCTTCTTTTTCACTCCCAGAACAGCTTGCTTTCACTCGCCGGCGATTAAGCTCTTACTGCCGCCCGACTTCTGACACCATGTCGTGTTTTTGGGCATAGATTCAAGCGACACATTGTAGAGCAACTGAACAGCATTTATTTAAAGCGTCATATACACAACTCTCATTCGTTCACATGACCCCGAGCACCTAGTAGTTCCGGTACTTCCTCTTAGATGCTTCATAATAAAACCCCCTTACATAATAAAACCCATTACACCACACAGCCGTTGGTTAAAACCAACCCAGGTTTTTTTGGAGTGTATAAAAATGTCAAATTTCATTATGTATGACATATTCAGAGCTGCATTCTTTGTTTGAAATTTTGCCCCAAAAAAGCGTTTTGAAGGACATGAACAAGTGAGAGATATTTTTGGATGCACTACTCCAACACAACAAGCAGCAAAGCACTGTATTCTCTGTTACCTCAAATTTAATAGAATATGACAGGATGAACAAAACCCGAGGCAGCGTGTGTGCAACCTGTAAAGTGATGTCATCCAGGGTTAAAACGTTAGGGGCAGGAGAAAAGTGTCTTGGATAGCCTGAAACAAAGAGACCACCTTGAGTTGATTTACACTGCAACCCTCCTATAAAGACAGCAGCGATGGATGGGAGAGAGAAAGAGAGAGAGAGAGAGAGAGAGAGAGAGAGAGAGAGAGAGAGCAGCAGACAAGAGTTGGGTAAAATATAAGTTTTTAAAAAAGAGCCATTTCTTATTCTGAGGCTGGCAAGACCTTAACACAAGGTTAACGGCTCGACACCAGTTCTACTTCACATTACATCATTGTTTCAGAGAACATGAGATGAGAGAACCATACAGTCGGGGAGGGGAGTGAGACGGTGTGATAAAGATTGAGACACGGGACAAGAGACATATCATGTCCTGACACATTTCCAGTCTTGCTTAGCAAGCTGCAAATTTATCAAAAGTAATATTTGGACCCTGATTTGCTAAAGCTGTGTGTTACTGTGATTTTTTTTCTGTGCATTGCGGTCGCTGTCAGATGTGTGAGATGACCCGATGAGATCTTATACAGACTGTGCGCCAACGGTCTTTTATGTCAGTCTGTGAGATATACATTGATTGGCAGCTTTGACTGGGGGTTTTACATCATCGGTTGTGTCACGTTCTGATGTCCTTAATAGCTGGGTTTTCATCATATCGCAGAAGAAACGAGTGATGGAAACACCAAATTTAAAATAAAAATTCCTTAATTTGCAAAAGTTTTACGCTAATAGCTTGAGGTGGTTTAAAAGAAAGTAAATGTAAATGCGAGTAAATGCGAATAATGGAAAAATTGAAACGCATTCGCCGAAAAAATTCTGACTTAGCAAACATTAAACCCATGTGACTGATCGTCTGTATCAGCTATAGCAGTGTTTCCCAACCACTCTGCCACGGCACACTAGTTACTTTTCATAAAAAGTAATACTTATGTTACTTTAAAGTTACTTTTGCATTACTTTTTCTTACTTGGCTGATTCTTGATCTTCTTTAAGCCTTGCAGGTTTTTTATGACTGAGAAGTTCTGCATTCAGAAACTGCATATTACCATTGCAAAAATGTCAAGCTCTGGCCTGCAATCTCCATTTCTGACTCAAATTGTTCCCACTCAGGTGCGCACACCAGTGTGAAATTCTCTGTTAAAACGTTCAGTTTAATTTAGTAAATTTTTTTACTGAAAAGTAACTTGCATTACATTTAAAAAAAAGTAACTATTAATCTTTATATTTACAAAGTAATGTGTTACTTTACTCATTACTTCAGAAAAGTAATGTTAATTATGTAATGCATGTTACTTGTAATGCCTTACCCCCAACACTGATCATCAGTGTTGGGGGTAACGCATTACAAGTAACGCGCATTACGTAATAATATTACTTTTCTGAAGTAACGAGTAAAGTAACGCATTACTTTATAAATGTACATATTAATATTTGAGTTACTTTTTTTTAAAAAGTAATGCAAGTTACTTTTCAGTTTAATTAGTTCAATTAAAAAAAAAAGAATGTACTGAATTACACTGAACATATTAACGTGGAATTACACACTCTTTGCGCCTGAGAGGAAACAGTTTGAGTCAGAAACAGAGATGGCAGGTCAGAGCTTGACATTTTTGCGATCATAAAAAACACCTGCAAGGCCTGAAAGAGATTAAGCCTCAGCCAAGTAAGAAAAAGTTACGCAAAAGTAACTTAAAAGTAACGTAAGCATTACTTTCCATGAAAAGTAACTAAGTAATGCGATTAGTTACTTTTTTGGGGAATAACTTAATATTGTAATGCATTACTTTTAAAAGTAACTATCCCCAACACTGCTGATGGTTACCAGCTGTTTAGCACAATTTTTTTTAGAAAAACATTTCTAAGGGGGTGTGCACAACAAAGCTTTTAAACACGGCTGAAAACCCCAGGCAGACGCCGACCGCCAGCTTTTTTTAGTTGAACGCTTTAGGTGCTATGCTACTTCTGCTTTGTTTATCAGTCATTGATTGATGCACCGGTTGGTTGTTGCGAGGTTTATCCCGCCCCTTCTTCACTGTGATTGGACGACCGTGTGTAAACTGATAATGCTGGCTTTTTTTGAAAAGCGCTGCACTTTCATTGGAAAAAATTGAAAACATATGCCCGTGTAAGCGCTTTGTTGTGCACGCTACCAAAATTAACATCTATCCAACAAATGACATCATCAATTCTTGTTTTTCATTAGATGGCCCTCATAGGGGCCATAACACTGGATGAATGCAAGCCTAAAATTCCTGTACCTCTGTGACAGAGGTTAATTGTCCAAGCCATCCGTGTTCATGGCACACTAACCGATAACTGCCAATTTTTCCTCCACAAAAGGAATTGTACAGTTCCCGAAGGTTGCCACAGGCGGCAAAATCATTAGGAAATACTGTATAGCGTGCATGCGGATTTAGATGTAATTACGTTTCTCTGTTGTGTAACATTTAACAGAAGCCAGATGACAAGGTCTTAATTGTAAAGCTTCTGTGTTAAACAAGGTATTTGCCAACTTTGACTGATTTATCACTTTAGAGTTGATGAGCAAATGATCCTTCACATTCAAACTTGGGCCTTAAAGATGATCTTCAGACAGTTTTAATTAAAATACAATATAGTTAAGAAGACTCAAGTCACTACAGACACTAAATAAAGAATAAAATACCTGACTGAGCTAAACAGTTTATTGTTAGGGTTGTCCCTAGAGTTAGGTGTCTATAAAAAAGCTGTTTAACTGCATAAACACTCGTCGTTTTCATCACACTACATTAATAATCAAAAGTAATTGCCAAAAGTCTGAAAAAAAAGAGGAAATATTTTAATGGATGTTAAACTGTAATTAGACAATGCTGACAGCTCCTCTGTGCAGATGTGTGTTGCGAGTGTGCATAAATGGCTCTCTGTTGTGACTCTTTGTGAAGGAAGGGACCTCCCTCATCATTAAAAAAGACTCACAAACAGGATAATGAATCCCGAAAGACCCTCCGCATGGTTCCACCCGCCCAGTCGCTGTCGCTACTGCTATAGAGATCAAAGGCTGCCACTTTGCACTTGCACTTTGCTACAAACACGCCGTTTGAGTTATTCTCTCTCGGTCTGAGCTTTTTAAACCACCATTATCATAAAGAGCTTTTGGTGAGGTAGATTAAAGCAACATGAATGGAGCCATTTTGTGATTCCAGAACCTTTTACTTCTCCCATTATCCAAAGAGCATGACAAGTAGTTGCAAGGTACTTTAAATGCCTACATGTACACATTTATTCTTCCCCACCAGGACATTTCTTTTAGCTTTGCTGGTTGATCTAAAAGTACATAACTCATTTCTAGAAGGAATGTGAATACAGCTGAGGTGTTTCAGGTCCATTCTTCAGAAATGCTCCCGACGTAATCCATCAACTGTGCGGCAGCCCGAAAAGCTCTGCAGGAAAATCATCAACAAAACACAAACAATATAAAATACTAAGAATATGTCAGACCCATGGTGCATGTGCTTGTAACATATTATGCAAGGTTTACAGTTTTGAGTTTAGTTTGGGCCTGAGTCATATATTGTGACAGCAACTTTCTAGTGTCCTTAGTATCTTACATTTGAAAAATAATTTAATGTCAACATTCATTGCAGATAACTTCATACCTGTTTTCATGGTGATTGGTGTGCCAGGCTGCTGCTGGCCTGTTTCCATCATTTGGGATGTGGGCATTATCCTTCCCACTTATCATTATTGGATCAAAAGTCTTGATTCATTGTGTCTTTGCTGCGTCTGTGTTGGTTGGGAACTGCGCTCTTGATTCTGAGGAACTACTTTGTTTGAAGAGTAATATTTGTACTAATATAATTACAGCTTATTTGTGTTTATTTTATAAAATCCCGTCAATGTTATGCATATGAAGTAACCATTTTATAAAAGCAATAACCCCCGCGAAGCAATGAGGTTACAGTGCATTTTATAACAGCTAAGGGGGTTTAAGGCACTCCGGTTCACGTCGTGCCTAACAACGCCCCTTAGCTGTTATAAAATGCACTGGTAACCTACTGCTTCTTGGGGCTTATTGCTTTAATTTATGGCCATCCAATGATTTTTTTGAATTAGTGCAGTGTTGTTGGGTCAAGAGGGACATCCCAGTCGGTTATGTTGTTTCAGCCATAATTGTTGGTTGTTTAACTTATTGTTGGATTAAATATAAACATTTTCTGGGTTAATTTAACCCAGCGGCAGGGTTTGTCTCTTTTGACCTAACGCTGAGTTGAAAATAACCAAGCATTTTTCACAGTGTATCTTTAACACTCCCTGGATTCCCAGACCCCAACAGGACCAAACATTTTATTACAGCAAGGTGTCCTGGATGAAAATAATCTTCAGTAGTCTCTTTAAAGGCATGGAAAGGGCATCCAATGTATTTACCCCAACATGTAACTTTAGCTTTGCTGACAATCACACAGTAGACATATTCAAGGTCTTAATACTAACACACAGTTCCCAAATAATGTCTCCATACCTAGAAACTACATTTGCACTTACTTTCAAATCCAAGCTGATTTTAACTGAATTTAAACAACACTTTTAGGACACATTGAAAAGTCTTGTTTTCACGCAAATTAATGATTAGAGATGTTTTGTTAAAACAAAGATTGGGGAATTTTAATGAATCACGAACCAATAATGAGCATCAGAGTTAAAAGCAAGCTTAAATGTCTACCTCTTGTGTTTTCCTTGATTGTTCCTTAAACCTCATTTATAGTTCCTCAAAAAAGCTTTTTCTTAAAAAACACTCTGGCCTCTATCAGCGATTAAGGGCATCGTGTCTCATAGGGCCTGTCCTTAGGATAGAAATAGACTAGGAATGAACACTTTAGAGAGTAGAAGGTTTTGGATTATCCTGAATCAAACGCAATCACGCTCAAGCAGGTGACTATGGATGGTTAAAGCCTCAGACTGATTCGGTTTCCCCTTACAGTAAGACAGCTGGCAAAAGTTAGGAACCACCACAAGTGCCATTTCAAAGATACCCTTCAAAGATAAAGCGGTGTGAAGCGAGTCTTTTTTTCAGCATAGAGATTGAAAAAGAATAAAAGTGATACCAGAACAAGCAAGAAAGCAAGTTCTTTCCATTTTTAGTGAAAACGATAAAGCATGGTGTTAAGGACAGACCGGCGAGACAGAAACCCAGGAAAAAGAGAAGGTCGAAGTGATGATCAATTCTGGGGGTGAAAAATGATTTGTGAGAAAGGATTTTGGACCTGTGAGGAGGACAACAGACGCAAGTGGAGAAAATGGAGACTCGCTGTGAGAGGAAGATGATCAGACCGGCTCACTTAAGATCAGGAAGTCTGGCAGAGCGTGGAGATAGAGATATGATAGAAAGTGCCAAGCCTTCTGTCTGCTTTGGCTAACACGAGAAAATATCTCCCTGTGGACCTGTTACTATACCCGACAAAAGACCTTGTTTAATCCTAGAAGTACTGAGAGTATTATTAGAAAAGATTTGTTTCCAAGGACACGCATGCTGTAGGTGTTACACGATTAGGATGAGAAGGAGATCAGAAGTTAACTCTGGAGGACAGTCTCTCTTAATCCGGGACACTGAGAGAGGTGAGGTGATGTTAGTTTTGTCAAGGAGTGATTTTCACTGCTATTCTGGACTGAAGTGCTTGTTAGTGTAGAGGAGGTCGGAACTACCAAACTTAACCCTGGTACTGTATAATTATAAACGAAGAGGGAGAGTTACACTATTGGCAATATAATACATAACACATATTATTTAAGATTTCCAGAAGTATCCCCCTAAGGCCAAGCACTTTTGTGCAATTCTTATTATGTAAATTAAATTAGAATTATAAAATTTTCAGTTGGTTGGTTCACTTACATTTACACTCTCGGAATAAAAGGTACAAAAGTTGTCACTGGGATGATAACTTTTAAAGGATTAGTCCATTTTCTAAAAAAAAACAGATAATTCTTTCACCACCATGTCATCCAAAATGTTGATGTCTTTCTTTGTTCAGTCCAGAAGAAATTATATTTTTTGAGGAAAACATTCCACGATTTTTCTCATTTTAATGGACTTTAATGGACCCCAACACTTAACATTTAACTCAACACTTAAAAGTTTTTTCATCAGAGTTTCAAAGGACTCTAAACGAGCCCAAAGGCGGCATAAGGGTCTTATCTATCGACACGATTGGCATTTTTGACAAGAAAATTATGCACTTTTAAACCACAACTTCTCGTCTTTCTCCGGTCTTGTGACATGCCAGCGCGACCTCAAGTAATACATCATCACGTCAAGAGGTCACGAATGATGTATGCAAAACTCCGCCCCAGTGTTTACAAGTGTGGAGAAAGAGGACCGTTCCAAGGTTGTTGTATGTCGAATGATAATTAATGTCTTTGTGTCAGTATATTGTTTAAAATGGTCCGCAAATGTGCGTTTCATATATGTAACACGTGACCTTTCGACCTCATTACGCAATTACGTGAGGACGCGATGGTGCGTCACACAGCTGGAAGAAGAGAAGTTGTGATTTAAAGGTGCATATTTTTATTTTTATTGTAAAATATGACAATCGTTTCGTATATATAAACAATCTCCACCTTTAGTCTATACACTGCAAAAATTGATTTTCAAGAAAAAAAAATGTCTTAGTATTTTTGTCTTGTTTTCAGTAAAAATATCTAAAAAATTCTTAAATTAAGATGCTTTTTCTTCATGAGCAAAACGACCCAAGAAAATAAGTCTAGTTTTTAGACCAGAAATGTCAAATTTAAGTGATTTTGTGCATAAAACAAGCAAAAACAATCTGCCAATGGGGTAAACAAAAAATCGTGATTTTTTTTAAAAAACACTAAATTCAAGAAAAAAAATCCCCAATTACCCCACTGGCAGATTTTTTGCTTGTTTTATGCAAGTCCCACAAACCAAATTAGTGTTCATTTGTAGCAGAGATGTGTGTGTTGATTGTGTAAAAAATTATTAATCTAACTTAAATATTTTTTGAATGACAAAGCCAAAAAGCATTACTTTGTGCTCCGGTCCACCATTTACTGATATGTACCTTTTATGTACTTTTTAAGTACCAAAGTGTACCTTTTAGGTACAAATATGCACTTTTTAGGTACAAAGGTGTACTTTTTAAAAGTACCGCCCCAGTGGCAACTTTTGTACCTTTTATTTCTGAGAGTATACGATGTCACAAATTTGCTTGTGTATAAGAAGTGACAAAAAATCTATATAGTACAAACATATGCATATTTGCAGGTTTAAATTTTTTTATCCCAAATTTTCAATGTGGTGCCAAACATTGAGCCTATTTTAATTCTATAAAATCGCTGCTTCACTACACTGTGACCTTGATCCAAATATTTGTCCGGCCTCTGCAAACCAGAGAAGGCTGTAGGGTAAAGACAGTTTCTGGAAATCCAAATTTAACAGTCTTATCTCACATCTGCCTCTCATTCCCCATCTCCAATTAAGCTCGAGCAGACTGCAATCTGCCACACAATATGCTTTGTTTCCCTTTAAATTATACACATAACGCACATCTACTCAATAAAGAAAATGCACTCCCCGTTCTTGTTTTTGTTGTTGCCTGGAGGAAAGGCTTTGCGATGGCAGCTTGAGATGCATGAATGCGCGTTCAAAAACCAACAGATGTCTGTTTCTGTTTCTCTTTCTCTAGTTGGACGGTCTGTGTTCGTCTTGGTTGCTACTGTTAGAGAACAGCCAGACCTTCGCATGGTTATTGAGGACCGTCTGTCAAGTCGATTCACATCCAACATCCGAGACAGCGGAGAGAAAAACAGAAGCACTCTCCGTTTAACATTACATGAAAATAACATTACGATAAAAGTTGATTTTAAGTGCCACTGAACATAAGTTTGAAATGAGAAACAACATCGACACAAACAAGCATGCCCTTTAACCTCATCCACTTGACCTTTGTACTAACCAGGGCAAAAGTGATGTAGGATCCACCGAAATAGATCATTCTCTTGGCCATTTCGCGACCCTTCAACCCCGTCTTCCTGTGGAAATCTGTCTGACAGCGAGATTAAACGGAAGAAAAAAAAATCTTGTTTGCCTTGCGGACCATGCAGTTCTCGACTTAGTGTTGGGCAGAAAGACATTCAACAGAATTTCATATGCTCTCCCCCTCTGGTTTGTCCTGTTAGGGTGGAAAAAAGCGAGGGTTATTTCTTGTTCATATCTTTTTTGAATATGGAGACAGAAACAGGCAGTTCATGAAAAAATAAAGAGGCAGTTTAAAAAAAGACACTGAACTGGGAAGAACATGGGACACGGAAGCGAGGAACATCTGCAGTCTTTCTCTCTCGGGGTTACGCTGGCGGCAGCAGATCATTTAGGAGGGGATGTGGTGACGGCGAGTGCTCGTCTGATGGTGGTACAGAGGGGAACGATGAAGGCCTTGCTTCATTAGCATTGCTTTTGCTGGCGCTGTCCATGGTGCTGATCGGAGCTGTGATCCCAGTAAGGACAGACACAGCACGGTGCCGGCAGGGAGGCGAAAGCTTCGGACGAGTAAACACAAATAAAAAGCGTGGAGAGGAGGAATCAATGTGGATGTGTGACAGTCGAGAGTTCAGACACGGACAGAGTGTGATTTAGTTTTCTTGTGGTACAGAACTAAAAGGACAACAGGATAGGTTAAACTGCACTATCATGACATGTTGTTATGATGGCTCCTTTTATTCTGGGGTCACTGTGGGATCCAGAAAATGCAGGATATAGGAATGGAGATAAGGTGAGGGTTTTTGGTAACACTTTATTTTACAGTGTCTTTGTTACACATGCTACATGTAATTATTATAGTAATAACAGTTAATTATGCACAGTTACATGCAACTAACCTTAAACCAAACCCTAATCCTAACCCCAACCCTATAGTAAGTACATGATTATTACTTAGTACTTAAATGTATAATTACACTGTAACAGTGATGCCGTAAAATAAAGTGTGACTGGGTTTTTTCATCTGTGTTATTAGTTTGACTACCTATAGTGCTAAGTCATGCAACATAAACTTCACCCTTTTGGCAGGCAATAGTAGAGCGCTTACACATTGGTATTGATAGTGGTTGAACAATAATTTGAAACCAGACTGTTTATTCCTTACAAACTTTACTATTTTTTAACATGTTGTATAAGAGTTTTATGTTTAATAGTAACCCTGAAATGACATTAAAAAGTTCATAATGTAGAAAATAATTGGCTGATACACGTTCGAAGGCATAATACTGTAGGGATCTGTTATGTTTTATTTATTAAGTTTTGTATGTACATAAATATATCTTTTGAATTAAAGGGGACATTTCATAAGACTTTTTTAAGATGACAAATACATCTTTGGTGTCCCGAGAGTACATATGTGAAGTTTTTGCTTTTAGCAGATTAAGGGGCGGTATTGTCCCTTTCTGACATTACAAGGGGAGCAGAATTTTAATGACGCATTTTTTCACGTGCTTGCAGAGAATAGTTTACCAAAACTAAGTTACTGGGTTGATCTTTTTCACATTTTCTAGGTTGATAGAAGCACTGGGGACCCAATCATAGCACTTAAACATGGAAAAAAAAAAGATGTTCATGATATTTCCCCTTTAAAGTATGCAGTGAATGGTTGCCGTGAAACTCCTGCTGGTGGCATTTCATTTTATATTTGCTCCCAGCTGTCCTTGCCTGCTAGTGTGGTGCCATAAACAGAATGAGTCACGTGACGTTCAGACATCTACACCTTTGATAACCCAGCTAGTCATTTTTTGTGATTTACTGCTGCATAATGTATAGAACATTCTGTGAAGATATAATCTTGAAATCTTTAAAGAGCCCCTATTTCAGCGCAAAAAAACAATGTTATTGTGTGTATTCGGTGTAATACAATGGGCCCTATCTTGCACCCAGCTAGGCCTGTCGCGATAAACGATAAATCGATTAATCGCACGGTAAATAAAATGAGCTCGATCATTTTTTTCGGCCTCAATAATTCACATTTGCATGCTTGTTTGTTTTCCTTGTCTCTCTCTCTCTCTACCAAAGAGACTGGATGACCGCTCCGTGCAACGAGTGACAAGGAGTGAACCCTCGTCAGTCATTTGTCAGTCGCATGATCTGTGTGGGGAGGGGGGACTCCTGGTGTAGCCTATCACAGTAGGAGTACTAAGGAGGATGAGCGCCGCGTGAGGAGTGTAGCAGGAGAAAACACTAGTTGAGACGAGAGTTGGAGAAAAATATGGATTTACTAGAGGCTGTTTACACTTGTCATTAACATGCGTTTTTATCGATCGGATCACAATGTTTTACGTCTTTTCTGACTTTTCTGACACAAGGTGAACAGTGCTATTTTTAGCCTTTCATTGAAAAACTAAAGCGGGTGATCTCATTTTGCAAGCGTGTGAAAGTTGCGCGATCTTATTTCATCAATTGCGCTGAAAATTCAGAGAAAGCTCTAACATATACATGTAGAAAATACTGTGCAGCATGTTTACTTGCTTAACAAGCAGTGGACATAATATTAGTTTGCGTCCATATAAACTCATAATTACTCCCGCTGGCGTTCAAATGACAGCGGAGAGACTCGCCCACCGTCTCGACAGACCACCCCCTCACAGTATTCAGCAGTGAAGCGGTCGAAAGTGGACAAAAGAGACGGATTTAAATACCAGGTGTAAACGTGATGTCTCTCTCGTCCACTTGTGATCTGATCAAAAACACATCTTAATACAAAGTGTAAACAGCCAAGTTTCAAAACCAAACGCTACAGCTGCAGTGTGGGAGTACTTTGGATTTAAACCTAATGACCGAGGTGAACCACTAAACCTGAACGAGCCGTTATGTCGCATTTGTGGTAAAAACGTAGCAGTTTGTAGTGGCAACACGACAAACATGCATATGCACCTAAAACGCAATCATCCTGTTATTTTGTTCATTTCTTGTGGATATTTAAAATGTCTTCCAGTTCCAGTATTACTTATTGTTTAGAAATAAAAGTTTATAGATCTTTGAAAAGGTGTATCTGCATTATTATAATGGCCCCGGAGCATCAATGTTATCGTCTATCGCAATAAATTCTGAGGCAATTTATCGTCTAGCAAAATTTGTTATCGCGACAGGCCTACACCCAGCGCAATTGACTTTGTCAGTGACGCATGTATCATTGGTATTTTGCACCGGCGCACAGCAGGTTTTTCCCTCCACAGACGCACGTCGGCAAACTAGGGAATGAACTTGCGCTCCCTGGGCAGTTCAGCGCAAAAAAGGAGGCGTGTTTCCGGCGCAAACCAGCACTGATGCTATTTTGCAGTTTCAAAAAACAATTGCGCCACTGACCAGAAAAAAATAATCTGAAGTCAGCGCACATACTTTGCTCATCTAAGATGCAACAGTTATTTTTGCAAATCATAAATTGTTACAATAAAAAATATTACCACATGAGATAAGGGAAATCATTGTTTTGAGCATCGTGGTGATAGTTTTTATTTATTTTGTGTGGCTGCATTAAAAAATTATCATGCAAATAACAATAAAATTATTTTCATAAGTTTGTTGTGTGGCTGTATTACGTTTATTTTATGTAAATAATAATTAAAATGTTTTCATAAGAAACCTTAATATATGTGAACTTGATTTGTTAGTGTACTTTGGGGTTGGACTGCTTGCATTTCTTGGCTTTCAGCGTTGAGGTTGGACGCAGCGATGTCCTTTGCTGGCGTCAGGTCATGTGTAGAGGCAGATCCACCTCCCGTTACACGGCGTGCCCGATTTATGCTGGCAAGCTTGGTATTCCCCCGTTTCCTGACATCATTGTAGCGCTTGCAGCGCAACGTCCTGGGGATGCCAGCTGATGAGACAATTGTGGCTATTTCCTCTCACGCCTGTTTAACCGACGCTGATTTGGGCGGGTTTCTCCCATTCCCATACTAAACAACTTCTCTGTCTTTGACTGCTCTTACATGAACGTCGGTCTCCTCGGCTGTGAACCGCTCCTGGCGTGCGCCTGGTAAATCCGTCATAACAATAGCAACCCGCCATGGAACTTGCGCCCTTGCATTTAAAGGGAATGTTGGATGACGTTCTGATTGGTTTATTTGACGTTACGCCCAAACCACACCTATGAATAATGAACCTACTTCAGACCAACCCCTTATTGATTTGCGCCCGGCGCAAGAGTTATTTCCCACGCCGGGGAAATAGCAACAGCGCCCAAGATCCGCCCACAAAGTCACTTGCGCTTCGCACTTGCGTTTCAGATAGTTTAAATAGGCCCCAATGTGTTTGCTTGGTTAATGGTTCAAAAAAATTTTTGCGACTTAACCCACATTACTTTTTCTCCTTTTCTGCTCCTTCACTAACAATCTTAATTCGTAAAGTTTGATACCTACATTGAGGTAGGATTATGAGGCATCATGACACGCTTTAAAAAGTGCTGGGTTGTTTTTATTCCAGGGGGCTGGCTCTATATCGGACAAAACGCACTGCTGAGATAAAACAAAACAGAATTAGTTAATTTTTATCCCAGTAGTGTGTTCGGTCCAATATTGACCCGGCCCTGGGTTAAAAACAACCCAGTGCTTATTAGAGTGTACTTCCTTAAAAGACAACAACCTAGATTTGGAAAGATTTTTTATATGAATAGTATCTTGCATTTTTACCAATGGCAAAAGAAGTTAAAAATGGCCTTGAAAAGAAGATTTTTGTCTGGATGGAGTACAGAAGGCCATTTTGAGCGATATTCAGAAAAACAAGCTTTTGTAACGACCATCAACCGAACGGAAAGGCCATAGTACAAGATATTAAGGTTTAAAAATATATTTCCGAACAAAGAGGGAAATTACCCGACATGAAATAGGCATGTAACGGATAAGGAACCAAGAAAACAACAACAGCAAAAAACATAACATTTCATCCCCCCCACACACACATCGAAAAAACAAGTAAAAAGTCTGCAGTTATTTCTCTTCTTTACAGTACACAACCCACACTCCTTACAAGTAAGCAGCTCCTCCTGCTGCTGTTGTCAAGAGGAGCAATGGAGTCCATGATCCAAGCCCACCTCCCCCATTTCCACTGGATTAATTAAATTGGCATGCATGCCTTTGGAAACGGCATTAATTATTATTTACAATACAATAAACAGTATGATTGTGGGTAGCAGAGGCTTTCATCTCTACAGGAGGTGCAGGCCTCCCTGCCCTCAACCTCTCAGGTAACCGTGCATTAAATGAGATTTCTAAATGAACAGGATGTGCAGAAATCACACGCACCCTCTTTTAATGAGCTGAGGTGATGCTGTAAATGTAACGAAATAAAAGTGACATTTGCAGCCAAACAAAATCGGTTCTTTCACTTATTTTATTTGAAACATTTCACCGAAAAGATTTCACCTCAATAACGTCTGTGCAATAACAGGAATGCAGTTTCAAAGAATCAAGAGAGGTGACGCGAGTGCATCGAGTCCAAGGATAGAAAGCGAGAAAGAGAACGAGATGTGATTTCATAGGTAATCTCATTCTGATGTCACGCCTGATTGAGAGCAGTAAAGAGGAAAATCACATCAGCGACAGCAGAACACAAAACATCATGAGGAGGAATGTGAAAACCTGCCAATTACTTGTAAAAAAAACACAATCGAGAGACAAACGAAACAGACAAACATATGCAAAACGCAAACAATTGAATGTCTGACAATACGAAACAAAGAAAAAAAAACACTATTCAGCACGAATCAGAACAGCAGATTGCCGAGTAGGAGTGTGCATTATATCAGTCAGCTCAAACATTCATGACACTCAGGGATATTTCTTCAGCTTTGCATAGTACCATCTCAACATAGAAATATATATATGTATAGGTATACACTTATAATCTTGTTTTTAAGTATAAAGATTTTCATGCATAATAAAACTTACATTCACATGAATACAAACATAGGTCATAGAAATAATTTTATAGCAAACATTTCAATATGCAGATTTTAAAGGGATAGTTCACCCAAAAATGAAAATAATGTCATTAATGACTCACCCTCATGTCGTCCCAAACTCGTAAGACCTCCGTTCATCTTCGTAACACAGTTTGAGATGTTTTAGATTTAGTCTGAGAACTTGTTGACCCTTCATTGAAAATCTAGTGAGAGTATACTGTCCATGTCCAGAGGTAATAAAAACATCATCAAAGTAGTCCATGTGACATCAGTGGGTCAGTTAAAATGTGTTGAAGCATCGAAAATACATTTTGGTCCAAAAATAACAAAAATTACGACTTTATTCAGCATTGTCTTTTCTTCTGCGTCTGTTGTGAAGCGCATGCGTGAGACTAAAGTCATGTGACTTTTTTTAAACTTACAGCGTGTGTCTCCCTCACACTGTAAACGAAGCATAGGCGAAAAAAAAAACAGCAGGGGCGCACCAAATAACACGTCACTGCAGTCACGTGACTTTATGCGCTTCACAACAGATGCGGAAGAGAAGACAATGCTGAATAAAGTCATATTTTATGTTATTTATGGACCAAAATGTATTTTCGATGCTTCAACACATTCTAACTGACCCACTGATGTCACATGGACTACTTTGATGATGTTTTTATTACCTTTCTGGACATAGACAGTATACCGTGCATAGATTTTCAATGAAGGGTCAACAAGCTCTCGGACTAAAATAAACATCTTAAACTGTGTTCCGAAGATGAACAAAGGTCTTACAAGTTTGGAACGACATGAGGGTGGGTCATTAATGACATAAATTTCATTTTTGGGTGAACTATCCCTTCAAAGGTATAGTTATGCGCTGCTGTAAGAAAGTTAAATGTTAAAATATTGTATATGAAAGCAGAAAGCATGAACAGCAGGCTAATCTGATTTGATACATTTTTACGGTTAAAGCATTTAAACAAAACAGCATCTACGTATGTGAAAATGCACACGCTGGAGCTTCATCTTCACGCAGCAGCTGAAGAGTTAAAGAGTAATAATTGCTTTGGTTATTACATTTAAAAAAGAAAAAAGTGCTCGGCCCAAAGGTCAATTTAAACTGTCATGTAATTAGGTGCTTCATAAAAGACAGTGATGACTAAAGTTTCAGAAACAGACCAGCACACAATGACTTCTGTGGACAACAAGTTTGTTGTTGGAGGTAAAAGGTCAGAGAAAGCCAGTAAGAAAGGTTAATTGTTAAGACTTTTCTTATTTGTGTGTGCGCAACAAAGAGCATTTATTAGCAAAAGGTGACGGTAACCGCCCGTGTGATTGGTTTCGTCTGGAAATGGCCATTGTGACTACAGAGGTCAATGCGAGTGGTCTGCGGTAGATGTGTTGGTGATGTCATCAGAGGGCACGCAGGCGGGCGAGCAAAGCCTCCACGTCTGTGTCACCGTTGGAGGAACAAAGAGGTGGAGTTGGCTCTTTTTCTTTCTCTCGTTCTCTTGCTTTGTCTTTCTCTCTCTCCCTGTCGGGCCGGTGGGTCGCTCTGTGGGCTGTAGACGAATGGGCTTCGCTCTCATAATGAGGCTCCTTGGCAGTGGGTGCTCGCGTCGAGCTGAAATTGATATTCTGCCGCGACCGTGACCTTTGCAGAGGTGCTTTCATGTTTTCTGCAGGAGAGAAGAGAGGCAGAGACAGAGGGATGAAGGGAAGATAAAACAAACGAGCCCTCTTGAAAACGTTTATAAAAGTTAGCAGCTCTTTGAAGGTGGGCCATACCGACACTAAAGTCAGCAGATAGATGAGAGAGGAACGAGCAGACAGACGCGGCTGACAGCATGTCAGCACAATAAAAATTAAACAGGTGCACATGGAGACTCAAGATTCTGTGAATGAATGCAGGCAGGGCTCACCTTCGTAATGTCACCTCTCAACCTATTTATCGCCGTTGATGTTCTCCAAGTTTTCTGGGTCCTAAATCTCTAATCAGTGTAGTGCTGCAAAGGCTAACTTATTGCTCTGCACTAGTTTAAAAGCTTAGAACATCTAGTTGAACTTTAACCCATCACTCCATGACCGTATATACTGTATATACATAAAATCTCTCATTTAAAATATGCACTCTTTTCTAGAATAATGTGAGAATGCTACAAAGATCTTGTGTGCTTTAATGGAATTGTCACGAGACCGGTTGTGCCTCATACATCTTGAAAAGTGAAGCCGCTGGATCTTTAATCGCCCCCTGGTGGCTGGCTGCAGTAAAAGTCATAAACCCCGCCCTCTCCATGCAAACATACGGGACTCGGCTCTTCATAAAATTATATTTACACTTCCAATAACATTTTTGGTCATAAAAGTTAGCTGTTATCAAGCTGATATATGTTCAATTGTTAACTTTTGTGCTACGTTTTATTTTACCTAGTAATTTGATGCTATAGAAACGGGGCGTATCGTTATGGATTGGCGTGGTGGAATTGGGTGCGCAAGGGTTTGGGTGATAGTTTGATAACGCTGCTCCGTATCTGGCTCCACGGACGATTCCTTCTGCGCATGCCCTGGCTCCAAACTGACGTTTTTACGTAACATGGCAGCGCCCATGGTCGGATATTTTTGGTTCAATTCATTACAATGGAAGGAAGCAGCATCACGTCGTCCATCTTTTTTTCAGTCTATGGACGAAACCTGTATATATAGATTAGGGTTGTAACGATACATTGTGCGATTCTGCTTGCTATGCTTCTCAAAGAATTAAGGTTAAATGCCGCTACATCCATAAGCCAGATGGCGCTCTCGTGCAGAAACTCAATATGCACCGTGGAAGTACCATTACGCAGGCAGCTCCAGGAAATGTATAAACATACTTATATTGCGGTTCTTCAAACATTTGCAGGTATTGTTATGATAATAAAGAATATATTTTATAATTATGTTTGATGAGTGTTGCTTTTTCGAATGCATGATATAAAGACTCAAAATGTGATTTTAGATTGATAAGGACTTGATCAAATAGCCGTAGCACATGAAAGAATTGTGCATAATATCGCAACAGCGATTCAGAATCGACATTGGAGAGGTATTACACTGTGTATCGCAAACTAAAAAAACTTAAAAAAAAGATTTGTTGAAATCTGACAAAAGTGACAGAGCTACACCTGTTTGAAGTTGATAGAGTCAGCAAAGTCAATTTTGAGAAAAATCAAGTTTAAGATTTTGGAAGGTTCAAAAACATAATCACAACATCCATACCTTAAAATCACTAGTATTACTAATAGATTTACCACGCACAAAGTCAAAAATGATATTTAGAGAAAAAAATATATATTTATTTTTTTTCTTTTATTGTTTGATTGACTGAGACAGACAGCATTAAGATCTACTGGAATGCAAGGATCTAAAATAATGTTACACATCATTGTTTGCTCAACAGTTACCAAACATTCACTTAAGACATAAAATATTATCTCTACATATAATTTTTGTTTCAAAACTGTAATTATGTGTATTTGTGTGTGTAAATATATATGTCAGTCAGCACGAGGAAGACTTTATATCGCTCTTCATAACTTTTTAACATCAACTAGGTCGTGAACTTTGTCTCTATTAATACAGTTTTGAACATCAAGAAAGTCCTGCACTTTATTTTCAAATAAAAACAAAAATGTCAGACAGGCATTTGGATGCACTCATCTTTGAAAAGGTTAAGCATTTAGGTACAGCTTTAAAAAATTTTTTACAAATAAAGATCATTTTAGTTGTCCAATAACTATTTTAGAGCACTGGGATCGCTAGACTGGTGCTTAATGTACTTATTTTTATGAAAACATCAATTTCGACCAAAAATCGACATTTAGGGGGCGTGCACACCAAAGCTTTTACGCCAGTGGCTGGCGTATGTTTTTAACTGTTTCCAATGGAAGCGTAGCGTTTTTCAAAAAAGCAAGCAGCTGGCAATTTTTTTCGCGCTCAGCTCAGTTGAAAAAGATTTCACTTTGGATGAAAAGCTCAGCATCAGAATAAAACATTCAACAGTCCCGTGGTATAAGGCTATATATTTTTGATAAAGAGAGAAAAAAACAAGAGAAAAGGATAATAATGACATAATATGATTTCTATATTTATATTACTTGCCGTTGAACAGTGAAGGTAATATAAGATCTGTGTTGAGATATATTTGACAAACTACTTTTGGTTATGATTTTCCCGGTTGGATCCAGACCGACCAGGTTTATCATCACATCAGCAGCAGCGATGTCTGTGCTGGGCTTGGCCACTCTCTTATGACAGCGTATATTACAAAGCGCATGAAACACGCCCTCGCATTACAAACAGAGTCTCACCAAGGTGCAAAGCACACTCATTCACTTCAGCAAAAGAGCGAGGGACAGAGTGATGTACGAGTGCTTTAAACAAGGACAATCTCTACAAACAAGAAAGGATGGAGAGAGAGAGAGAGAGAGAGAGAGAGAGAGAGAGAGAGAGAGAGAGAGAGAGAGAAGAAAAACCTCTACAGCTGGAGTCCACTACACAAAAATCATTTGATAATTCCTAAAGTACAACAGTACAGTCACAGCTATAGTATTTCTAATATATCTGTGGTGAAACTAAAGAGTTAAAGTTATAGTTCACCCAAAAATGTTCGCCAAAAAATCCAAACCGAACCGAGGCCCCATTGACTTCCATTGTATTATTTTATTCTACTGTACTATGGAAGTCAATGGGGCTTCTGATCAGTTTGTTTACAAACATTCCTCAAAATATCTTCCTTTGTGTTCATCAGAACAAAGACATTTATACAGGTTTGTAACAACAGGAAGTGAATAAATGATGACTGAATTTTTTAATGTCTGATAAACCTTGCTCCTGATACGGTCCAATCTTACAAACTACAAAGATGCTTCACATTTAGATGCAAACCTTTATTAAACCAGAACTCTATCAACATCAGCTTTAGCAAAAGCTGTTAGACCAAGAGAGTGAAACAAAACAACATTTTTATTTTATAAAAAAAATGTCAAAATTGCCACCATTGTGCCATGGTGTTGTGATGTGGTTTCTAGGGTTTTGCTAGGCTACAACAGATTTTTGTTTACTGACGCAAATCAACAGAGAAGAATTTCAAGTATTTGTGTTATTGTGGAAAAGTATGAGCAACAGAAATGGTGTTATTTACTAACTCTGAGAGACTACTGACTCTTTGTCAAAATAGCCTTTATTGTTATGGTCCAGCTGCTATCTTAAAGAAGTCACTATTTTTATGTTTTATGTTATGTGCGGTGTTGAGGTGCACTTGATGTTGATTTGTACAATTTCTCTATGCTTTTTGCACTGCTATTCACGGTATTATATATATTTTTTGGCCATTTTTGCCTTTATTCAACAGTAAGTGAGGAGAGGATAGGAAAGTACAGGGAGGAGGAGATGGGTATGGAATCGGCAAATGACACCACGCAGGGAATTCAACTCGGGTCACCGAAAGTGCGAAAGCACCACATGTCGGAGCACTACACCATCGGCTATCATTTTTTACTTCAATGTCAGATGAAAAGGCATGTGTAGTTTAAGATGATGCCTGTTTACTATCATATTAATTGACTAAATGTGACCCTGGACCAAAAAACTGCACAGGTACACTGCAAAAAATGACTTTCTTACTTAGTATTTTTGTCTTCTTTTCAGTAGAAATATCAAAAATTCTTAAATCAAGACGTATTTTCTTGATGAGCAAAATGAGAAAAATAAATAATTCTAGTTTTTAGACAAAAATATACAATTTAAATGTATTTGTTCTTAAAACAAGCAAAATCATCTGCCAATGGGGTGAAAAAAGAAAAAAAGTGTTTAAGAAAAAAGAAAACTTATTTTAAGATTTTTTTTCTCAACCCATTGGGAGATGATATTGCTTGTTTTAAGTTTAAATTTACTTGAATTGTATGTTTTTTGTCTAACTAGACTTATTTTCTTACGTTATTTTGCTCATCAAGAAAAAGCATCTTAATTTAAGAATTTTTAGATATTTCTACTGAAAATAAGACAAAAATACTTAGTACAAAAGTCATTTTTTGCAGTGTATATTTGAAGCAATAGCCAACAATACATTGTACACTGCAAAAAATGATTTTCAAGAAAAAAAATTATTAGTATTTTTGTCTTGTTTTCAGTAAAAATATCTAAAAATTCTTAAATCAAGATGTACTTTCTTGATGAGCACAACGACCCACGAAATTAAGTCTAGTTTTTACACCAGAAATATCAAATTTAAGAGATTTTGTGCATAAAACAAGCAAAAAAATCTGCCAATGGGGTAAGCAAAAAATCGTGAAAATTTTTCTTAAGCACGCAATTCAAGAAAAATTCAAGACAAATTTGCTTACCACATTGGCAATTTTTTTGCTTGTTTTATGCACAAAATCACTTAAATTTGATATTTTTGTTCTTAAAACTAGACTTATTTTCTTGGGTCGTTTTGCTCATTAAGGAAAAGCATCTTCATTTAAGAATTTTTAGACATTTTTACTGAAAACAAGACAATTTTTTTTCTTGAAAATCATTTTTTTGCAGTGTATGGGTCAAAATGATAGATTTTTATGCCAAAAATCATTAGGATATTAAGTAAAGAACATAAAACATATTTAGTAATTTTCCTACACTGCAGAAAATGATTTTCAAGAAAAACATTCTTAGTATTTTTGTCTTGTTTTCAGCAAAAAAAAATCAAAAAATTCTTAAATTAAGATGATTTTTTTTGATAAACAAAACGACCCAAGAAAATAAGTCTAGTTTTTAGACCAAAAATATCAAATGTAAGTGATTTTTTGCATAAAACAAGCAAAAAAAATCTGCCAATGGGGTAAACAAAAAAATCTTGAACATTTTTCTTAAACACTAAATTCAAGAAAAATTTCCTAACCCAATTTTTTTACTTGTTTTATGCACAAAATCACTTACATTTGATATTTTTGCCCTAAAAAACTAGACTTATTTTCTTGGGATGTTTTGCTCATCAAGAAAAAGCTTAATTTTTAAATTTCTTAATTTAAGAATTTTTAGATATTTTAACTGAAAACAAGACAAAAATACTAAGACATTTTTTCTTGAAAATCATTTTTGGCAGTGTGCAGTAAATAAAACAAAACTTTTTTTTGAGTGGATTCAGTTGCTAAGGACTTATTTCAAACAACTTTAAAGGCAGTTTTCTCAATAATTTGATTTTTTTGCACCTTCCGATTCCAGATTTCTAAAAACAGTTGCCAAATATTGTCCAATCCATGCATATTTGGAAAGATTTTAAGATTCAAGATATTGCACTCTAAAAACATCTGAGTAATTTTTGACCCATAAGAACACATGATGGGTTAAAAATGAAGTATAATAACCCAGTAGTTGGGTTAAAACAACCTTTGGGACAGCATTTACCCATTATGGGTCAAACATAAACCACCATTTTTAGAGTGTGAGACAATGTTCAGGGTCACAAATATAAGCTTTTTAACCTTACTTAGGTGAAGTACAGGATAAGAAACAGCTTGTAGTACTGTATGTGTATAGTATTTACAGTAATGTGTGTGTGTGTAGTACTGTATACAGTCATATGTGTGTGAGTTCTCTGTGCTCTCATTACTGTTTCGTGAGAATGTGCACTCGTTTGTCTCTGTGTGCCACTCTCTGCCCTATGCTTCAGGCCACTTTCATTAGTCTCTCTGGCTCTTCTTTATTCAGCTTCATTTCCTGCTTGTCCTATTTGCCGTTTCCTGTTCTTAAAATGGTCTGTCTTTCTCTCAACACATTCTGGCTTTAGCTCCATACTGCTTAATGTCTTTATCCTTTAATTCGTTTGCGCGCTCTCCGAGGGCTGTAAACGAACCGTGTTGATATACAAAAGGCTGTATGTGTCTTTCATTAGTGTGACCGTGAAGCACTTAATAAGCATTTAAACAAAAGCTACAATAAAGACACAGGACGACTTAATGACTGCTGATTGCTTCTTTTCACCACACTATATACCAGAAAACAGCGGTGCCAAATATGCAACAAATATGGAGTAAGATAGAGAGAGTTAAGCATAAATTAAGCCATTACATAGCTTTAAATTAAACATGTTAAAGGAAAACACCACTGTTTTCAATATTTTACTATGTTCTTACCTCAACTTAGATGAATGAATACATAATTATATTTTATCAATGCATGCACTTAATCTTTGTACAGCGTGTCGTGAATGTGTTAGCATTTAGCCTAGCCCCATTCATTCCTTAGGATCCAAATAGTGATGAATGTATAAGCCACCAAACACTTCCATGTTTTCCCTATTTAAAGACTGTTACATGAGTAGTTACACCAGTAAGTATGGTGGCACAAAATAAAACGTGGTGATTTTTAAAGTGGATAAAAAATATGAGAACTATATTGTATAGCGGAAGAGCACTTCCACCTCGGGCGCAGTAATATTGACAGAAGATTGAGCGAGAGGGGGAGTAGTCAGGAGTGATGATGTTACTGTGCTTGAGGTCAAAGTGCTTCAAACTAAGTGCTCTTCAGCCATACAATATAGTTCTCATTTTTATCCACTTTAAAAATCGGCACATTTTATTTTGTGCCACCATACTTACTTGTGTAACAGTCTTTAAATAGGGAAAACATGGAAGTGTTTTGTGGCTTCTAAATTCATCCCTGTTTGGATCCTAAGGAATGAATGGGGCTAGGCTAAATCCTTACACATTCATGAAATGCTATACAAAGATTAAGTGCACGCATTGAAAAAACAGAGCTATGTATTAATACGTCTAAGTTGAGGTAAGAACATTGTAAAATATTGAAAAAGGGTGGTGTTTTCCTTTAAAAATGTGACCCTGTCTGTGAAATTCAGAATTAAGTTTATGGTGAGATTAGGAGTATTAAAGTTTAATTTTAATATTGATTTCATATTCATTTTCAATCTTTGAAATGGCCTTAGTCAACAAAATATGAAACATATCAAGGTTATATTTTCACAGAATGTTTTTTAGATTATGTTGGATGATTTTATGCAAAAAAAAAAACAGTACAAATGCCTTTAGCTGAGTTTTCACAGGCAGTCTCTCAATAAATTCAAATCCTGTTTTTATTAATTTTATTAATCCCTTCAGAAAACAACTGCAAAAACATTCATTATTATCCTTTCAGCATCCCTCAAGCAGACATGAAGCAAACACACCGCGGTAGAAATCTGAATGCCAGTCTTTCCTTTTATCAGTATGCTGCTTCAGTTAGGCTCATAAAAACTCGCTCACGTCCAGACAGAGCCGTCCTCTCATTCCTTTCTTCAAATAGAGCAGGGCTGAAATACTGCTTTCTGACTTCAGAGATCATTTGTACAATTTGCATTTTTGTGCTGTGGGCGCTGCAAATCTGACTTTCTTTTCATCTCTTTGCTCTTCTCCGTTTCTTCTCCCTCACTTTCTTGCTGTCGGCAGACGACTCAACGAAACGTGACAGACGACGAGGGCACTTGATCACCCTAACGAGGTTAAATGCAGACAGGCGTCCGATTAACCACAACGGAGCCTGTCCTGCACTTATCGGGACTCCACACTATGCAATCGGCGACACGTCATTTCCCCTTTTGCATGCCGTACAGCTCCCAATATTATATATAGAGGTATTAAGAATGATTATACTATCCGTCTGCTTGGATTCTGCTGTTATGGGGCTGGAAATGGCACCAGGTGAATGGCTCAAGTCGAATTTGTATGGAAATGAACATGAGTTTGCTCAGTGGGAGAAATAGGGTAGCAGTTCATGACATCAATGATCCTTTGATGGGACCGCTTTGTTAGACAGTTCAAAACAGTTGTATGATTTGCTTTCACACCTGTGGCATTGGGGTTAGGGATGGGTTTCATTATTATTTTTTATGAAAATTATATGTTTTGTATGGTTCACTTTATACGAATTCATACAAATTAGTCGACTCGTAAAATACGTACGAATACGAACGAGATCAGGCTGCACTGTAAAAAATAAAAGCTGCTCTACCAATTAAAGTAATTTTTGAAGTTGATCCTACTTTTACTTTTTACACACTCTAAAAAAACAAATGGTGCTATATAGCACCAAAACTGTTGCTTTGGATCGTAACCATAGAAGAACCATTTTTAGTGCCATATAGCACCGGTGAAGCACCTGTGTAGCACCATATAGGGGCCATATAGCACCACTATAGCACCACATATGGTTCTACATAGCACTATATGGTTCTAGACAGGTGCTTCACAGGTGCTTCACCGGTGCTATATGGCACTAAAAATGGTTCTTCTATGATTACGAGCAAAGAACCACTTTTGGTGCTATATAGCACCGTTTGTTTTTAGAGTGTTGTGGGTAATTCAGAAAATATTTATTTTAAACTCTTCATAAATACATGTAAAAACACCAGTAATGTTTTAATATAAATATGAACTACAAAGTCTGAAAACATTTCAAAACGTTGTATTATTTTATTTTCTATTAACGTTCTAAACAAGTTTGTCAAATTTTTATTTAAAAATATTTTATATTTGAAATATAGGAAGACTTTGGTAGATTTTTGGTAATTTACAGAATGAATCAAAAATGATAATTTTACCAAAATAAAATTTTCATTAAGAAAATATTTTTATTTGAAAAATAGGAAAACTATTTTTGGTAATTTACAGAATTAATCATAAGTGATAATTTTACCAAAATAACATTTTCATTAAAAAAAAATTTTTAGTTGAACTATGAGACAGCTATTTTTGGTAATTTACAGAATTAATCATAAGTGATAATTTTACCAAAATAACATTTTCATTAAAAAAAATTTTTTAGTTGAACTATGAGACAGCTATTTTTGGTCATTTACAGAATTAATCAAAAATGATAATTTTACCAAAATCAAATTTTCATTAAAAAAATATTTTTATTTGAAATATATGACAACTATTTTTGGTCATTTCCAGAATGAATCAAAAAATGATAATTGTATAAAAATACAATTTACATGATTTTTTTTATTTGAAATATAGGACAACTATTTTTGGTAATTTACAGAATGAATCAAACAATGATAATTTTACCAAAATCTAATTTTCATAAAAAAATCTTTTTTATTTGAAATATAGGACAACTATTTTTGGTCATTTACAGAATGAATCAAAAAGGATAATTTTACCAAAATCAAATTTTCATTAAGAAAATATTTTTATTTGAAATATATGACAACTATTTTTGGTCATTTACAGAATGAATCAAACAATGATAATTTTACCAAAATCTAATTTTCATTAAAAAATATTTTTTGTCTGAAATATAGGACAAATATTTTTGGTCATTTACAGAATGAATCAAAAAATGATAATTGTATAAAAATACAATTTTCATAAAAAAATTTTTTAATTGAAATATAGGGCAAATATTTTTTGTGTAACTTACAGAATGAATCAAAAATGATAATTTTACCAAAATCTAATTTTCATTAAGAAAATATTTTTATTTGAAATATAGGAAAACTATTTTTGGTAATTTACAGAATTAATCATAAGTGATAATTTTACCAAAATAACATTTTCATTAAAAAAAATTTTTTAGTTGAACTATGAGACAGCTATTTTTGGTAATTTACAGAATTAATCATAAGTGATAATTTTACCAAAATAACATTTTCATTAAAAAAAAATTTTTAGTTGAACTATGAGACAGCTATTTTTGGTCATTTACAGAATTAATCAAAAATGATAATTTTACCAAAATCAAATTTTCATTAAAAAAAAATTTTTTATTTGAAATATATGACAACTATTTTTGGTCATTTCCAGAATGAATCAAAAAATGATAATTGTATAAAAATACAATTTACATGATTTTTTTTTATTTGAAATATAGGACAACTATTTTTGGTAATTTACAGAATGAATCAAACAATGATAATTTTACCAAAATCTAATTTTCATAAAAAAATCTTTTTTATTTGAAATATAGGACAACTATTTTTGGTCATTTACAGAATGAATCAAAAAGGATAATTTTACCAAAATCAAATTTTCATTAAGAAAATATTTTTATTTGAAATATATGACAACTATTTTTGGTCATTTACAGAATGAATCAAACAATGATAATTTTACCAAAATCTAATTTTCATTAAAAAATATTTTTTGTCTGAAATATAGGACAAATATTTTTGGTCATTTACAGAATGAATCAAAAAATGATAATTGTATAAAAATACAATTTTCATAAAAAATTTTTTTAATTGAAATATAGGGCAAATATTTTTTGTGTAACTTACAGAATGAATCAAAAATGATAATTTTACCAAAATCTAATTTTCATTAAGAAAATATTTTTATTTGAAATATAGGAAAACTATTTTTGGTCATTTACAGAATTAATCAAAAAAAATATAATTTTACCAAAATCAAATGTTCATAAAAAATATTTTTTAATTGAAATATAGGACAAATATTTTTGGTCATTTACAGAATGATAATTTTACCAAAATCTAATTTTCATTTTTTTTTTTTGAAATATAGGACAACTATTTTTGGTAATTTACATAATGAATCAAAAATAGTAATTTAAACAAAACATACCTAGAAATAGTAAGTAAAAAAAAAATGAAAATAATTTAGTTTTGTAATTTTGTGTCCTGGCATGCTGCACACACCCCATTCAGATTAAAATGAAAATCCATGTCACTATAATTTTTTTTTGGTTGGGGGGTTGAGGTTGCACTCAGAAGAGGACTGATTACCATATTGAGCTGCAGTATGGACACGGCCATGAAGTGGATGACGTTATGTCCATGCAAGTCTATTAAAAGCTAACTTTGCAACATCCAGAACTCATCTGCTATGAAATACAGCATTACCATAAGACAGTCTATAATGTACTGTATAACCAAGCTGATGTAATAGTTTGGTGACCAAATTTAGCTTAATGATCATGACCCTTTCTTATTTAGAGTCTCCATGTACTCGTTTATCTACATTTATGCAAAAAGGGGGAAATGGCACATGTGGGCAAGGTCAAGAGAAATCAGGGGTAATTTTGTGAGCTGGTGAATTAGACCAGAAATACTGGTAATAAATAATCCCCTAATTACTGCCTTACGGTGCAGAGGGATGCCATTATGGGCTGCCACATGAATAACAGGGAACCCTTTAAGCGACAGAATATGGGTTTGTTTCTGGACAAAATGGCAACAATGTCAGATTGGGAGAGTGTGCATGTGCGTGTATTTGATCTAGCGGCTCTAAAATGGGGCCAAAAAGAGAGGAAGCCTTGGCTGATAAAGAGAGCTGTAATTCAGAGCTCATGACGCTCTAATGTCCCTCTTTGTCTGAATGAAGGACTCGGGAGAGCGATGACCTGCACATTATCCTCTATGCCTACAAGAGTTAAGCAGTAATTAAGCATATCAGCAGAGACATGCCTCATCCAATGGGCACACAGCGCCCGATCACCTTTCCCACTGGTGATACAGGTAAAGCATGTGTATTTGCTCCTCTGTTCTTTGACTGACATTTATGACAGAGAACGGTAAATAAGCAATAAAAGATAAAAAAGAGAGGAGGAAGAAAGCTGTATTTCATTCATTTTGAGCATTTAGCTATGTAACACCTTATCACAAGCAAGTGTGGTTCGTGTCAAAGCAGGTCCAGGAGTTGTTTTATGGTCAGTGTATTTGAATGCTGCACGACCTTTGTGTTTCAGAAAGAGATAAGTAATGATTCACTATAAAAAGCATAATTCTGAGGTTCCTCTCTCTTGCTCCAAAGACATTGTCTATGTTGTGTACATGTTTTATGTGACTGTATGCCAGAGGTGATGTTTTGGACTTGGACTGTATTAAGACCACATACACGCGCATACAACTTCCAATTCGGGACAGTATGTATACATGCTAGGGCTGCACGATTAATCGAAAAAGAATCACGATCTCGATTCATACATAAATGCGATCTTTATTTTAAATGACAGCGATTCACTTGCATTTACAGTATGTCCCTGTATTCAGATGCTGTATTTACATTTCAATCCAAGATGCTATAATATCAGTCAAACTTGCTAACACACACAGTCATACAGGGTAAAACCAAACCCTATTCATTCACCAATCAGACCCGATTGTTTCTCTTCTCTCTCATCTCATTTGCGGCGTTCCGCTGTCACTTGTGTGATGTATAACAAGGCGGCAGACCTAAACACAGTCGTTAACTTGGTGGATTTGGAGCGGAAGTGTTCACAAAAAAAGAGGATAAACAAGCGTCATTGTGGAAAATCCTGGTGGCGACGGAGAAAGTGACGATGCAACAACATTGGTTCCGAAAAGAAGGCAAGAAAATTAGTTACCTGTATGCAGGCTGCATAAGCCTGGTTCAAGCCTGGTTCATTTGAGTTAAAGGACCATTACATACGCAAGTCATAAACATACTACAACAATTTATGATTAACTAAAAATAGAGGTAAACTTTATAACGTTAATTGTTAATATTCTGAAATTAGACAGCCTTTATGATGCGCAGCTTAGAAGACCTCCAGAGGCTGCAGCCTTCAGGTTGAGAAACGGCCTCTGTGTCACCGCCACAAGTTCCCCATTAGCAAAGGTTTTTAGCACGAGGGGAACATTATACCATGTCTACGTTTCTCTCTGATGCCTCAAAATGTTGATAGTTTAGTCTTTTAAAGGTTTAGTGTTTTTATAGTTTTAAGGTTGGCCAGTTTGTTGGCCAGTACAAAAAGCACAGGTGCTATTTAACAGCTAACAAATTTTAAATTACTCTAAATTTTAATGGGTCTTAAATAAGGAAAGGAGACTTTTAAGACAAGTTATTATAACTAAAAGTCCTGTAGCATAATTTTTAAGTTAAGTGCATAATAAATGTTTTTGTAAAAAAATAAAAGAAAATCGGGTGAGAGAATCGGGATCTCAATTCCCATGGAGAAAAATCGTGATTCACATTTTAGCATGAATCGTGAACCCATAATACATGCATGTAAAAATCCTCTCATCCATACCCCAGTAAATGCTCTCTCTCTCTCTCTTGCCCTGCATGACTACTTTTTCTTTAAAAAAAATTCCCCAACCCATCCACTCGTGGATATAAGTGTAAACAAAGCTTTAAATGGTAGTATGACCTTGTGATATCCCAGCTAAAGCCATTTTTTATGATTTACCGTTTTCTACATTACAACATCCTTCATAATGTAAAGGACATTCTGTGAAATTATAATCTTTATATATTTAATACTGAACGAATGAGGTAATTTAAAAAGTTTATATTTAAAATGAAATTAATGAGTGAAATCAAACTTTGATGCTCCTAATCTCAAAATCAGATTATGAGACTTTACTGGATTTCACATATACAAGTAAGGGTCGTTCCCGTTATAACGATAATGATAACTATAAAAAATAAGAAATAAATAAAAAAATTCATAAAAAGGAGAATATCTGAGTTCCAGCCTGATCTTACGAGAATTCGTATATATTTTAAAAGTTGGGTAATTCGTATTAATTCATACGAATTTAATCATGCAAAAACACATGATTCTCATAATAAAAAAAAACAATAACGAAACCCAACCCTCTAACCCCGCACCTAACCCCAATGTCACAGGGATCAAAGCAAATTTTACCAAAATCGACAAATGTGGTCGTATGAATTAATACGAATAAGCAATTTAAATATTTACAAATTCTCATGAGGGAGTTCACCCCACAACTATAACGATAAAGATACAATGAATGATATAGTTGGGATTACTTTCTGGGCGTTTTTTTCCCCCGCCTGATTAAACGATAAGCCATTGACAGCCAATCAAATCTATTTGAACTTCAAGTGCATGTGCACTTGGAAATGACACTGTGAAGAAGCCATTGCTGAGGTCTACAACATAAAATTACTCCAGGTATTCAGCTTTCATGCAGTTGCTGTGAAATTCATAATCCTTTTTCCTACTACATTGACTACGCCAAAAGGTAAGATATGAGATTACACAAACTACTAGATTTGCTGTTTAGAGTTATGCGAAACGCAGTGTGTTGAGGACATCTGTTGGTTATAGCCATTGTGTAAATGCAACAAGAACAGCATATTTACATATTCATTGACATGTAAACAATTGTAAAAGTTTTTATGACAAGAAATATCAATATTAGTTAATGCCATTAAAGGTAAGTGATTTGCGTGAGTGCAGCACGTGAGCGAATTAGCATAAAGTTATCATCCAGTGATGTGGACGCTAATATAGTTATCGTTATAATGTGAACGGCCCTTAAGAATAGGAAAAGGAATTCACATGATCAAAACATAATATTGTTATTTAAGGCTCTTAGTAAATCTAAAATTTTATTGAATTTAAATACTATAAAAAGATGCAGAACTGGGAAATATTTTTATTACAGTAGTGCTTTAATGAAATACTTTGTACTGTGGTGGAGGAAGAATTCGTTTTTTAGTCTTTTGCTATAGTGATGCGATGTAATTATCTCTTTTGAAGAACTATTATTGTTATTGTAATTAATTTAAAGTATGGCCTAAAAACCTCTATCTCTCGACCTGTATAATGCTGCTTTCTCTCTTTCTCCCAGCATAAATGCTCTCTCACCTTTTCCACCTGTATAAACAATCTCTCTCTCTCTCTCTCTCTCTCTCTCTCTCTCTGAGAGAGTCTCTGTGGCTGTATTGAATAATCAGAGTCTTTAACAAAGAGAAGCGGTGGGGAGTTGTAATCCCACAGCATTCAGCGCTTCGCAAAAATTAATTACAAATGAAAACGGCTTAATGCTTACTTGAACCCGGGGAGAGAGGAGAATGTCACCAAATGATATTTGTTTAGGGGATAAGGGGGAAGAGAGGGAGAAAAATTGAAATAAAACAAGCATGTTGAGCTGTTTCACGATTTTAAGATGAAACATCTGTATCTCAGCTTCAGAAAGACTCTGGAGGGATCTTTGATGTTGACAAAATAATCAGTATGCCATTCTAAACAACATAAAAATGATTTATGAGAGGCAAAAATATACACATATATGCATAAATAAGAGTGATTAAACTATTTTAGCAGACATGGCCATATTTACCCATCTATGAGTCACACGCATACACGTAATCCTAACTAAATTCCTTTGACACACCCAGCAGTCATCTGCCGAGACATTGCGTTAATTGTTATTACTATCCTATACAATAATTAAAACAAATAATTTATATTTATAAACAAAAAATGAATTATCATTACTATTATAACTTTTAACTATATGATTTGGTAATTGTATATTAAACATCTACATCAGGGGTCTTCAATTAAAATAGCTTGAGGTCCAGTAAATGAACCCTCCTCCAAGCCAAGATCCGGACAATTATGTACTGCACGTAAAAACATAAATTGACGGCTTTCACCAGACTAAAGAAATTAGTGTAAACAAAATTTAATGTTATCATGTATTCTGAATAATCTCTCTTAATTCATATGGATTTTCTCTCTTAATTTGTACTGTTCCTTTAAGTCTATAAAAATGTAAATAAGCTCAAATGAAATAAATCAGGTTAAACTGAGTTTAACTTAAAGATGGAAGCATAATCTTCACATTACATTTATGTTAACTTGCATACATTAATCTGACTGAGAACTTTAGTGGGAGAAATTGCTTTGTCCTTTCCAGCTAACATTTTAAATATTATTTTCCTCACTTCATGTCTTTCTTTTCCATCTAAAAATTTTTCACGCAGCATCCATGCACTATTTACCCATCTGTAACGGGCTTGTTATGCTTTCCTAAAATCCACTGTATTTTCAGTAAACACTCTTATGCTGGAGTCCAAACCGCCTACTTCCATACTATATAGTATGCAAAGTAGCGCTTTTTACGTACTATATAGTATGGAAGTAGGCGGTTTGGGATCCAGCTATAGGCTCGTTTTTGGGTGGAAGTGAGTGAGGACCCGTGTGGGTCGCTCATACTGGGCTTTTAGTTTATTTATTTTTCGCACCCTTCCCTCATACTGCTGAGGGTAAGTTTCTTCAAAGTGTCTATGTTTAGTTTCGTAATAGCGTTTAATGTTACCACTTTTGACAACCGCAACAAACTCCGAGCAAATGAGGAAGAATAAATGGGTATTTTTCCACCCACCTCAAAAAAGAAGTTTTCAGCACGAACTTTCCTAATTTATGAGAATGCCATTGTTTTTCACTCTCTGCTCTCTTCACTGCACATCTGTCTGTGATTGTTCATGTCAGCGCGCAGCACTCAAACCTGGGTCGGTGTAGGACCCAAATAGCGCTACTGAGCTGCCTTTAAGTGCCTGATATAAAAATAATTTTATAATTACGTTAAAAAGTATTTGCTTTTTTTTAATTTCATTGCGTCAAAAGGATTTGCGGTCCGGATCGACGCATCTTGCGGTCTGGATTCGGACAGGGGTCCGCCATTTGGTGAACCCTGATCTACGTGAATAACAGTAGAGAAGTAGAGAGAGACAGAGAGGTCATTCTTGTGTGTATTTCGGGAGTCTGCCCTGCAGTGTGAATCTGACCCAGGTATGTACACAGTTGAGCATAACATCACATTACGGTGTCTTACTGGATCAAAACACTCTCAAGAAAGCAAAAATGGGGTGGACAGCACCTGGCCTTCCCTTTTCTGCATCGACAGAGCATATGTGTGCACAACAAACAGAAACAGAAGTGACACGCAGATGGTAAGTGAGGAGAACAGAAGGCGAATAAGACACATATTCATCTATAGCTTCTTCATAACTGTCCTTTTATGTTGTTAATGTGGATAATGGTCATGATTATATGCAACAGGAATACAGTGCTATGCAATAATAATAATAATAATACTACATTTAAGAGAAAAGATGCTAAGGTTTATGGTTGTGGTTGAATGTGCAAGGTGGTTGCCTTTTAACTAATATACTTGTCCCTCTTTAATTTCACAGAAATAAAGACAGGGGTAAAAACTAAGCAAAAATTGTTTAGCAATGCAATCCTGCTGTATATAAATGTAAAACTGGAAAAACTGCAAAAACATATTACTAGATAGCCGGTGGTAATCTGAAAGATCAGAGTCCAGAGCAGTGTTGATCAATCAAGTGTCTTAGTGTGTATGTGTGTGAACTAAACTTTGCTCTAAGGACACAGATGGTTGCGCTATACAGGTCATTCACTCATACTCTGTCCCTAATCGCATCTACATGCTGCTTAATGACCTGAGACCACCACCACCACTTTGATTGCTTAATCTGGTTAATAAAACATCTTACTTGCTCACCTTTCCATTTCAGCTAGTCTTGTCTTGTCTAGATGCATTATAATGTTTTAGGATTTTAAGTCTAAAAGTGATACTCAAGCCAAATGTCATAATTACCCCATGATTTACTGACCCTCAAGCAATCCGAGATACACATGTCCAACATCTTTAACACAAACACATTTGGAGTTTTTTATTTTTAATGGGAGAAAACAGGGATCTGCGTCAAATGCTTGCTTTTCCACGCGTCTAGAGCGAGGTAGACACATGGATAAAGTCCAATTGAATGCATTTTAGCTGTTCAAGCGGCAAACTAGGCGCTTAAGACGCGATTTTGACGCCTGAAACGCGGCAGGTGGAAACGCAGCATAATGCATTATTTTTAAAAGTAACTATCCCCAACACTGGTTCCTACAGTTTATAAAATTAGAAATATCGATAATTTATTATAAAAATCATATCAATTACACACAGAAGACCTTTATTAACGTATGGGAGCCATGTGGATTACCTCTGTGAAGGGTGAATGCACTTTTTGTGTGCCTGTTTTCTCCCATTATAAACATGGAAAAGCAAGTACATTTACTAAAATAACCACAAATGTGTTCCTTTGAAAGATGATGGACATACAGTACATATCTCAGATCTTGAGGGTGAGTAAATAATGGGGTAATTTTGATATTTGGCTGGAGTATCCCTTTAAGCTCTGCAGGGTATTAGGTAAAAACTGTCCACATTGGCAAGGTACAATCTCAGAGTATAAAGAAGAAACTCTTAAAGAGTTTCTCTTTAAAGGGATGAGTCTGGTTGAATAAAAATTATGTTGGCATCACAGCTGTAAACTATCAGACAACAGCTTTGGGACAGGGCTAGAAAGACAGATCCAGTGACAGATATGAAACATAGCAGACAGTCGCTAAGCGAGAAAGACAGTTCACTGAGATCATGTCCATTGGGTTCTCTTCACAAGTTACTCTGCTGCTATGCAAAGTACAAGATCTTTGAATACGAACATGCTGGCAAACAAATAACATTCATTTGAAATAACTCATTCTGAATCAACTATGGCGGCGGCTGCGGAGATCCACAATTAGCAAAAATTCACATGAAGACGTTGTCACAGTGGCAGGCTCAGTGAAGCTTCTCAGAACAGGAAGTTCGGCTGGGGTTTAAAGTAATTAGAGAGAAGGAGTCTTCATTTGAATGCCAAACCTGATGAGTTTCCTGAATATTTTCTGCTACGGGACATCTGTCTGTGAGGTATTGCGAGGATGGATAATTATTAATTCCAACCCACTCTCATTTATATTTCTGTCTGTGGCTGTCTCGCTCTCTCTCTTTCCCAAACCTTCTGTTCACCATCCCAAATTCTTCCCTCTATGCTGACTTCCCCTTTTTGTTGTCAGTTGCCATGATGTGGTATTGATTTCAAGCCTAGTCCAGACGAGTGCTTTCTCTCTCTTTATCATTCTCTCTCTCTCTTTTTCTTCCATCAAAGTCCTCTAGGTTAATGAGTGGACTGACTGATGAGCTACAGATGGAGAGACAGAAGAGGGGATTAAGCGGAGGGGTGCAGACAGTGAACTGTCAGTTACCGGCTGGGACTTATGGGAGAGGTGGACAAAATTGATTGAAGTCTGCTGTAATGTATTACCACATCTGCATGATGTTGAACACAGTTAAATGCTAACACTTGCTAATGACTGTTGGCAATGGGCGATGGTGTCTGATCTCGCTTCCTAATTCCCCCATCATGAATCAGTATATTGTGAACAAAACAAAATTACATGGCAAGCTGAAACTTTTAATAAATTTGTATGACCTCATTCGTACTAGTAAATACAATCTGATTTTGCCCCAGTAATGCTGGGTTTAGGGGTGGAGCCTTATCCTTGCTTTTTGTAATAATTATTGCTGGGCAAAGATTAATCACAATTAATCGCATTTCAATATAAAAGTGCATTTTTGCCTAATATATGTATGTGTACTGTGTGTAATTATTATATATTTACACACACGTAAATGTTTCATAAATACATATATGAATGTGTGTGTGTATTTACATATACATTATAATTACACAAGCACACACCAGTGTTTCCCATAGATCTGAAATTTACTTGTGGTGGCAGCTCGTGAAAAGGGCAATCATTATCCACCGACAAAAAATGGTATACTATACATGTGACAAAGAACTAATAATGTGTGACACAACACAATACTTTGATTTATTAAACATTAATATTAATTTCACATTATAGTTCATTAATCTAACCACCCCAAACTTTCTTTGCCATAAACAAAGCTGACACTGTTTGTCAAAGCACCACGAAAACACTTGATGTTTTTGCACTGATATATGAAGTAATTTGATGACCCCTTTTATCAAACTCAATATATACAATACTATGTATATAGCCTATTAATAGACAGTACAGGTCTATAGATTATAAATGTGACTGGTGTTATAATGGTAATAATTTCTATTAGATAGGCACTTTTTCTGCTTCTGTTTCTATTTCTCTTTTGCCGATTAAAAAAAGCTTAATCCACTAATTATTTCAGATTTAAAAGTCTACTTGCTGTCCCGATGACAGACTTTACATTACAGCTTTGCGTTTTTTATATCCTGAGTCAGCTAGAGCTTTGCTCGTTCAGAATTAGCACTGCTTTTTGCTACAATCTCTGTGCAAACTGTTCAGATTTTAGTAAAGATATTGTCTATTAATAATAAGATTATTAAAAAATGGGATAAAGAAAATGAAGCGCGGTAGCGCTCGCGGCCGTTCTCCGATGGACTCGGGTTTTACACACAATATTAATCAGACTTAGGACCCGAAGTAATGAACTAGGACCGACCCGGACCCGACTGACCATTTTAAATATAAACCCGGAACCGTATGGGTCCAGCGTCCTCAGTGAAGAAAGACCTCTAATGGTAAAACTCTGCTCAAGTTCAGAAACATGAAAGGATACTATGTGACACTGAGGTTGCTTCGCGTCGCACCCAAATTCATTGAGAAACAGAGAGCACGTGAACGGACACTCAACGGGAGAGACACAACGTGCTTGCACGCAAAATGAAGCCAACTTGGATTCTATAAGCATATGTGACCATTTTGGTCGCAGTGTAGTTCCCTGGCTGCTCAGTATGTGCAGCAGTTGATCCAGTTTGCCGCGCTGGATGATGAGTTTATGACGCGTACATCATCTTCACGGTCACCCGACCCCCACCCATCTCTCTCTCTCTCTCTCAACAAAACACGGGTCATCCAGTCGAGTTCAGAAAATACGGAAATTCGTAAAGTGATTTTTTTTTCCTGGGCGGGTCGCAATTTACCTGGGCGCAGTGCCCAAGTAGAGCCTATGTATGGGAAACACTGCTTGGATATTATGCTATATTCACTTTTTTGTATGCGATTAATCACGATTAATCTTTGCCCAGCACTTGTATAGTCACAAAAAAATTGTCCATGTTATGGAATTCAGCTTTTTTCCAAGATGGGACCATGGATGTCTTTTCCATGTCACTCCCACGGATTTCTCGTGTCATTTTATGTATTGTTTTCTTATAGTTTTTTCATATTTTCTTACCATTGTCGCTTGGGGTTACGCCCCATTCAGACAGCCAGCGACAAGCAGTAGCAAAGCGAAGCAATCTCATTAATTTCAATGGAAACCAGGCGACTTCCGGCGGCACGAGCGAAAGTGACCTTTGCCGACCGTATGGGCGTGTCCAGCCCTGGCGTGTCCAGTCCAAGAAAGTTACGAAAATTTAACTTTATGCAAAGTCAAGCGAATTTTGGGAGCGACTACCAATGAGAACGAAGCAGTGGAGTTCACGTCATCCTTCTCTCGTCGGTTACTGGCATGGATGGTACTCATTTGTTTATGACAAGCAGATTTAGAAACGCCTCATTGAAAGAGACGGGCGACACACAGCGATAACATCGCTGGCTGTCTGAATGCAGCGTTAGGGTTAGAATCACTTTCTGTTACATTTTAGACATCCTTACCCAAACCTCAACTCTAACCCCAACTACAGGCGAGAATAGTTTTAAAAGGGGAAGAAAAACATGTAGAATCCAATACATAAAAGTAAATCCAAACCCAAACCCCAATTCTAACCCAAAGCGACAATGATTTGAAAATAGGAAAAAACCGTGAAAATCCGTGGGAGTGACACGGAAAAGACATCCGTGGTCCCGTCACAGAAAAAAGCTGAAAGTGATCACATTTTTTTTTGACTATAACACAGATTTCCATGAGATCATGTTGTAATAATCATACATTTAGGATAATTTACATAATACAAATTTATACTAAATCACCTTTTCATAAAATAGTTACATTTGCCTGTGAGATCAAGTTGGTAAACCTTAATTTGGGCCCTTGCAGGGGTTTTAAAGTGATTGTTTGTAACCAAACCGATCAGAAGCCCTACTGACTTCGAATGGTATTATTTTACCTACTATAGAAGTCAATGGGGCTTCTTTACAAACATTACAAACACCTTTAAACCATATTTTCATTTAGTGTGCTTATTACTGAACTAGGGACTGATTGAGACGCACTTCATGACTTCTGATGTTTGCTATTAACTAGCTTTCTCATTATAGTGTATAGATTAGTTTACAGTGTCATTCCATGGGTTATTAACATAGCAAAGTACGTGGAAGATATTTCTGCTGAGGGTCGTTTAAAAATCGATAATAAGATGCACTGCAGTAACCTCGCAGATTTTAATCATGATGGTGGATCATACACAGCCATTGCTTTTCATTTCTGTTTGGAGTTCCTACCTCTCTTTGCTCCACCCTAGGCTTTGAGTCAAGCTGTTTTGTTCTCCCCAAGTCACCGCAGTGTTTCCGCTATATAGATTCAACCGTGGCGGCCCGCCACTCCTAAAACATCCCCGCCACACCTGCGGTTGTGGATAGAAGGGATCCAGCAAACGAAATCTCGTTGGATGAGCACTGTTTTATCCTAATCCTTTAACCAAACCCAACTCTAAACACAAAATTTCACACGATTGTAGGATGTATTTGTATGCAATTTAGCCAGAACCGCTGTTTTCATCCTAATAATCCTACCTCCAAATCTAATCCTTAACTTTTCGGCATTTGCTGTATCCCTTCTAGACAAAACCCACAGCGTCAGCTCGCAAAAAGCTACCGAAATGTCCGCTCTGCGAGACTGGCTGTCTAGAAATAAATTCCTTTCTGGATTTGCGTTGTTCACTCATTTATAAATAAGTCTCCTAAAATATCATAATTTCCTCCATGGGTTTAGTTTCATGCACAAATAGATTTAAATCAACAGAGGATTATTAAGCTACGTTTCTGTTTTGAGAAATAATAATAAAATAAATAAGCCTATACGAAATATGTTGCACTTAAATAATTATTAAATTGACAAAACGAATAAAAAAGTATTTGAGTTTCTGTTCTTTTTTTGTGACGCGCTCTAAAACCAAACCAGCAGAAAGCACGTCATGTTTTTAATGATTATAAATAAGCACAAGGTTTTCTCCTTATTGTGAGTTTACACAAATAAAAATACATCATTTGAAGTTTCGAATGTTGTTTTACTTTTATCTTTATGACTATAAATTTAGGGTAATTTAAGCTGCAAGGTCATCACGCATATGATGTTCACCGGCGCATATCTACACCAACACAGCACAGGGCTGCGAGAAAAGACATTATTAAACTTTTGATTTAACATATATTTTGGACATTTATTTGGAATCACTGTACTCATATTATCAACTTATCGGGCCATTAGTTATTCAGTAACTTATAGGCTATAGCGCAGCGCACTGCTGAGCGCTCAGCTGTCAGTCAATCGTCTGTGCTTTAGATCGACACTCACAAAGTTTCACATTAAATGATAAGATATTTGTCCAAAAACAAAAGGCTAAATACTGAATACTACTTATATGCGACTGCAAGACATTAATAGTCGAATCTGTTTGTAAGGAAACTTACATTATTCCCGTGGAAGAGAAGAACGTTGGTAATAGAAACTTGAGGCAGACGGTGAGACTGTTTTATCTGTTTTCAGACGAAACAGCAGGGTCGGGGTACCCGCGCATAATATTTGATCTAACGGGTGTAATAGGCTATTTGGGTGTCATTTGTGTTGTAGATGCAGGTCGGGACTCAATAGACAAGAGTAAAATGCGGGTCTAACATCCAAGACCAAAATTCGACTCGTTTTTAAATGTCCCGTGCTTATTTGTGTTTAAGATCTGTCTGAAGACCGGTAAAGGTTTATATTTAACTGCGCGATTTGCGGGGTGACCGGTTCGGGGTCACAGTCTTTATGTCAAATGGTACGGGTGTGAAATAAAATTGCTGCTGATGTCGGATAACTGGTCGGTTGTTCTGTCAATCACAGCGGTGCGGATTATCAAACAGCTCTGTACGCTAAACACGAGGACGAACTTGCAATGCACACACTACATTAAAACTACAATGAAATATCCGAACTACGTACGTAGCTGTGTAACGTTTTTATAAGAAAATACAGTTTAGATCAAACATAGAAAAGCAATATGCTATAAATATAAAGAAAAGTAAATGACAGCGTGAAAATTATAAAAAAAGACATGTTAGTTTACTGTAGCCTATATTCTACATAAAAATTTTTTTTACATTTATAATCCTCATGGGCGGCCCCTGCCGCCACAGCTGAAAAAAATCCTAGAGGAAACACTGCACCGGCCCTTTTGCTCGACTGCATGCAGTCGCTGCCTTTGACAGCTCTCAATATGCGCATCCAGCCTCATGAAACATGCTTATGAATTCAAAACAGCCTCAAGTCATGCTCCATATTTCATTGAAGTTGAATATTTAAAAAGATCAACCCACTCAAAACCTCATAAACCTTTCTCGCTGAGGCCTCTCTGTCCTAAAAATAAAATCTCATATGCCATATCATATTACAGGCGGCTCCATCACGCTCACAACCTTCTTTTAACAAGCAGACAGGACCGCTCTGGTAAACAGGCTGACCGTGTCTGCAAAACGTATGTTCCTCTCCTGGTCTCCACTCAACACAACTCATTTCCCTCTGCCCTGCCATGCACTGAAGATGACTTCATCCAAGCACAGCTGCCTAGGAAAAAACTGTTCCATTTTAGACATTGTGTGTTGCCTAGGAATGAACCTTAACCTCTGTGAAGGTTGAAAAAGGACAGTGACTGTCCATTTGGTACCTTAAAAAAAATCTAAAAAAGTAATTCATTTAAAGACAGACATTTACACAATGCATACACAGACAGCAGACGACTCCGGGCCAAATCCACACCGGATCCGAAACGGAGCAGCCAACTTTGGCCCAGATCTGTTTCAGATCCAGCCCGGAGTCGCCTACTGTCTGCTTAACCTCTGTGAAAGTTGTAAAGGACAGTGACTGTCTATTTGGTACCTTAAAAAATACCTAATCCAAGTCACAGCTCTGATTTCTGTTTATGAGCAAAGCTTTTATTCATTCAAAGACCGACATTTACACAATACAACAGAGCTGCCTACTTCGGCACAGATCTGTTGTGGATCCGGCCCGGAGTCGCTTGCTGTCTGCTTAACCTCTGTGGAGATTGTAAAGGACAATGACTGTCCATTTGGTTCCCTTAAAAAAAGACTTACACAATGTATACACAGACAGCAGACGACTCTGGGCCAGATCCACACCGGATCCCCACCTGAGCTGCTTACCTCGGCACGGATCCAGTACGGATCCAGCCCAGAGATGTCTGCTGTCTGGGCAGATGCAAAAGCTGCTAAATGCCACCTCAGTCAAAAATAAGATAACTATATTTTTGCACATATTACACGTTTATAAAATACTTTGGCTTTAAATATGCTTAATCCTGGCCACAGGTCAATTAGAAATACATTTTTTGTTGGCAGGATCTATTAAAAGTCTGCTAAAATTGCTCCTTTACAAGAAAATATGTCAGACGCACTAAGGGGCCAATCACACCAAACACTATATGGCAGTTGCGACACCTTTTTAGAATGATATTCTAAGCGCAGTGAGTGTATGCACGCTGTTTATGCGCGCCAATCGCCTTGCGTTTTTTGCAGCCGATCGCAGCACGCATTTTTGAATAAGCGCTGAGAGCAGAAAAGCAGACAACGTCATTCGCGTCTTTCCATTGTCCAATCGAATGAGGGGGGAGGCGGGCCTTACATTGTGGGGAGAGAATTTTACAGTTGCTTTGAAGAACCGGACTCCACTCGCTCACTCTCTCTCCTGCGTGTTTGTGCACCTCTCACCCTAAACAAGGCCAGAGCAAGCACCCTCTTTTTAAAGTTTTTGCTAATATGACAGTTAACAGCAAAAAAGTGATCATACTTCAATATTTGATTGACAAGACAGCTGACTCGGTGGTTGCCTAGCAATATAAAAAGCCGCATTGCACTGCTTTTTTTAAAGGCAGTGCTTCGCGCCTTGCGTTTCCAAGCGTTTAAATCGTGTTTGGTGTGATTAGCCCCTTAGAGGGTTTTGTATCTAACCTCTTCATATGCTTTTTTCCTCCTCCAGCCCAATGTTGACCTCTGGGCGCTACACATTGACCCATGAATTCTCGTTCATGTCAACTGCGACGCTGCTTTTTCTATCTCTAATTTAAAGGGCCCATGTCACAGGACTTTTTTAAGATGTCAAATACATCTTTGGTGTCCCCAGAGCACATGTGTGAAGTTTTAGCTCAAAATACCATATAAATAATTTATTATAGCATGTTAAAATTGCCACTTTGTAGGTGTGTGCAAAAATGTGCCGTTTTGGGTGTGTCCTCTAAAATGCACATGTGCAGATCAAGTGCAAACACTGATCACAATGATGGTGGTTTGTTGAAATTGAAACTCAATTGTTCTGTGAATTATTTTCTCTCTGCACTAAATGGCAGTGCTGTGGTTGGATTAAGGGGTTGGATTATTATAATAAGAGCTCCTTATGACATCATAAGGAGAGCTAAATTTCAACGACCTATTTTTTCATGTGCTTGTAGAGAATGGTTTACCAAAACTAAGTTACTGGGTTGATCTTTTTCAAATTTTCTAGGTTGATAGCATCACTAGGGACCCAATCATAGCACTTAAACATGGAAAAAGTCAGATTTTCATGTCATGGCCCCTTTAACCATTCTTACTAGCATCACCAGCAGCAGTACACTTAATCAAATCAGCCTGCTTAATCCTGCTCAGGTCAATACAACCCAAGCAGAAACAAAATGAAGCTCAATTCAGTATGAAAACAGGTTGAAGGTCACATGTTTTTAATTAAACTTAAACAAATGGCTACAGAGGCAAAAGAAGGCGAATTGTTTTAGCTCATAATCTCTAATGAGACTTTTGGCGTGGGCGATAAGAGCAGATGCCTGGTGCCTAGTGAAAGGTCAACTCTCATTGCCATTCTGACATAGCCTCACTTGCCTCTTTTCTCACCCGGCACACGCACGCTCCCCAATGGTGCTTTCACAAAAAAAAAAGAGCGAATTAAGTAAATTCCCCCTTTTAAACAAAAGATCCTTTGCAACGGTTTTGCCCATGCATGAAGTTGTAAACAGCAAGCGGCAAACATTTCTACTTATTTAATTAGATCTCTGCAATGTTTCTAATAAAACCGCAACGCTTAAGACTTTGCGTTCTAACAATTCGAAAACGAAGGAAAGCTCAAGTGGCATAAGAAAGCCCGGAATTCTATATTTAATAAAATATGCAAAAGCATTATTTGCACACTCTTCGTAAACAAACAAGAACTACCTACTGCGGCGTATCTGTCCGCCTCACGCTGAGCTTAATAATGAAGCAGCCTGACATTTGAAACAGAAGGACGAAATTATAGCGGTTCCATTTGCATTTTCATGTGCTATCATTGCACATTCACACACAAGCATAAACACAAGCGCACACACAGGGAAAGCAAGGAAAACACTTTAACGTATTTGCCAACACTTACAGATCTTGTATCAAGGGAGGGTAACGACTGAGTGAAAGAGTTATGAGCAACACATTTTCATGTCTCTGTGTAACAGTGATGTAGCGAACACCACCTCATTATACCGTACAACAGTTCAGATTCTTCTGGGCAATGTTAATGGTTAATTTCGTTTCTGGACCACTGTGGCCGACATCTCATCACAATTAAACTTAATGCAAGACCTTGCTGAAGGTCACAGATGATCCGTTAAGAGGAAAAAGCGGGTGCAAATTAACCAAAGCTTGGCTGTCCGGTGAGGTGTTTGAATATGTATGCATGCATGCTTTTGTAAGTACAAGCGCATTGGGGAGTTGGTGCGGGTGTGCATGTGTGTTCGTAAAATTGTAGGACAGAGAAAGCAAATGTATTTTTGCACTCCCCCCTGGCCAAAGACTGATCAATTAAAAAGACATGCACCAATAAGCTCCTCCTTTGCTCTTCAAGAGAACATCACTGCAACCTCCACAAAGACAGAGAAAGACAGACAGTTTCTACATCAGAGCTGAGGTCACAAACAGATTTTGTCAAAGACACAATTTACCCAAAATGAAAAAAAAAATGTGTCATTATTAACCCGCCCTTCAAACCTGTATGGATTTCTTTTCCCAGGAACACAAAAAGGAAAGTTTCGCAGAAAATTTGACCTGTTCTTCCTCATATAAAAAGCAGCTATTAAAGACCATCTAAAAAGGAACAAAGTACAGTCTACACAAATAAATTTATTAATAACATTGGTCTACAAGGAGAAAGCCGTGGAAATGAAAACTGCAAAAATGTACCAGAATTGGGTCAGTAATAAAGGAAAATTAAGTCCTGAGTGTTAATTGGCTCCAGTTTCCAAGAAACAGCTTCAGGCCAAAACTGAATCAAAATTATGCTCCATATGGTTTCTGCAAAATGTGATATAGCAATGAGAATGGTGCCTCACTAATCAATATACATTTATCTTTTATTGATACCAATAGCACAACTTTCCATTCATACATCGTAAAAGTTGGATTTAATTAAACAAATTACATCAATTGGTAACACTTAAAAAAGTAAGTTTTAAACTTACATTATTTTACTTAAAGGGACACTCCACTTTTTTTGAAAACATGCTCATTTTCGAGCTCCCCTAGAGTTAAACATTAAATTTTTACCATTCAGCCATCCACTCAGCTGATCTCCGGATCTGGCGCTAGCACTTTTAGCATAGCTTAGCACAATCTATTGAATCTGATTAGACCATTAGCATCGCGCCTTAAAAATAACCAAAGTGTTTAGATATTTTTCCTATTTAAAACTTGACTCTTCTGTAGTTACATCGTGTACTAAGACCGACAGAAAAATTTCAGTTGCGATTTTCTAGGCAGCTATGGTTAGGAACTATACTCTCATTCTGTCGTAATAATCAAGGACTGACGGAAAATTGATATTGCAATGACGGGTGCAATGATATTACGCAGTGCCCGAAAATAGTCCTCTGCTATTGAAAAATACTAAGGGGACTATTTTCTGTTGTTGCGTAATATCATTGCGCCTCCTGCAGCCATGTTAAGGCAGCAAAGTTCTTGATCTGCCTAGAAAATTGCAACTTTTATTTTTCTGTCGGTCTTAGTACACAATGTAACTACAGAAGAGTCAAGTTTTAAATCGGAAAAATATCGAAACTCTTCGGTTATTTTTGAGTTCGATGCTAATGGTCTAATCAGATTCAATGGATTGTGCTAAGCTATGCAAAAGTAGTAGCGTCAGACCCGGAGATCAGCTTAATACATTTGTGAATGGATTCCAAAACAGTAAGAATCAAATGTTTAACTTTAGGGGAGCTGGAAAATGAGTGTCCCTTTAAAGTAAGAAAATTGAAGGTTAAAAAATGAAATTACTTTAATTGAACACCTAAAGAAGTAAGTTTTTCCCAACATAAACTTTCACCTAAAAGTGAGAAACTGTAAGTTGGAAAAAAAAAATGTTTAGGTGTTACCAATTGAAGTATTTTTTAAGATAATCCAACTTACTGTATAATATAACACTGTATATTGTTTTGTTTCATGTAACATTTTAATGCTTTTTTCATGAAAAACTGTCATACGATTGTTTCTTGGAAATTTTACAAGTAACCAAATTTAACTGGATGATGTGTAGATTTGGGCAAGACAAATGTACTCTGCATTAAAATACCAATAAATTACAGTAAGGTAATAATCTTTAATCTCAAAGTGAAGATAAATTTAAACACTTTCATATATTACCATTTTCCATGTTTCATACTTTGTCGAGAAGTTTCGAGGCATCATGATCATCAGACACCCCCTCACCTTGTAGGCAAATTATCAATCTTTATCGTGAAATATAAAAAAAAACCTAGTAGGCAACCAGTATCTGTTTTCTATGCATTAAACATAAAAAAATACCTCAGAGGTCGATCATTTTCCAAAATTTGTATACCAGTGTAAGTAAAACGCTCAAAAAACCAAAGTAAATAATACGGTTTTATAATGAAATGAGGCAGAATTTTCAATTTTCCTGTACATTTTTCCGTTAAGACACATTGTCAGAAAATAGGAGTGATTGAATTGGAGGTAAAGGACGACAAATAGATTTATTGACTGTTTTTACAAAGTGGAAGAGCGAGAAATGATGTCCATATCTAAATGAAAACCAGAACAAATGCCCCACTCCTGTAAATGGAGAAACCCTCATCAAAGGGATCCATATACTACTAAAGTGACCTTGAGTTAATGTAGCTGACCTATCTGACAAGCTTTTCAACAAGAAAACAATAATGGACATGATCAAAACTTGGAGTCTTCGTACATGGAGCATTACAAAAGCTTTCTAAAAATCCATACAAACATATGAGCAGAAATATCGAAAAGTCCTCTGAAGGCTAACGATACACTGGTGACACAAGATGCTCGTATTTGGTGAACCAATAATCCATAAAGACATCGTACTGTGGCTTGTGAGAGCAAGGACAGGGTGCAGATTAGATTGAAATTATTGATTTGAATCAATTGAGAGAGTGAACATTTCCCTTGACCTCACAGAACAAGGAAACATGAGTAATTGAATTGTACCAATGTATATTGGGTGTGCTCAGGTACAGTCATTTGGAGACTCGCCTGGTGGCCCTGAAGGACTATTGACTTAGAGCGAGATCCAATGATCAGGGCTAAAAAGACAATAGCTCTCCATGTGAGTGTGTGTACAAGTATGTCAGTAAACCCTGAAGGTCTATAGCGGGATATATCTACTTTGGCATGTATATAGGATTTTGAAGTACCCAAATCCATTACCAAATGAAAGGATCGAAACTAGCCAAAGAGAGAAGGGCGATCACGCCGATAGGCTTGTCCACGAAGGTGTACTACATAAAAATAAACCACGGGCCCACAAAATGGTTTATTACTCAAATGAACGTACAAGCGAAGCTTTGTACACAGTTTGCACAAAAGCAACATGACCCTGTTTATCACGATTCATCTTGGATGTGGGAGTCAGAGAGACAAAAGAAAGAGACAGACATCACAGTGAGCTCCACGGCACCCTGCAGTGTCCTACCTGCAATTACCGGCCCGCTAACACATTTCCTAAAGACGTGAACCGAAGACAACACCAGCAAGTAAACAAGTGTGCCCTCAGTGGAGCAGTTCTTTTCTAACTTTTACCCTGTAACAGGGAGAGATGGTTTTTGCAGGATAACAATATAAGCAATTATTGCAAAGTTACTGTGTTTGAACGCAGTTTAACTTCTTCAAAGTTACTGTGTTAATGGTATAATGCTTTGTGTTTTGTGTAGCTGTTAGTGTAATGGTATGAACAGTATGATATTAGGCACAGTCTACACAAGGTAATAACATCTGTCTTGGGTAATGTAGTTACAGGTGGAAAGTGCCAATTTAGGTGTAAAGAGGGTCAAAAACTATTTATGATGTGATCAATCACACTGCATGTGACTTGTAACTGAATAGGAAATGTGCCCTGATGCATCCAAGACTACTTGCCTAATACATAATCGATCCAACATTATCTGAAGACAATTTGTACGCATATTACGAGGTGGTGCAAGCATATAAATTTGTATGTTTTTGTACCATCTCCTTTGGCCCCTTACATTGAGCTTAGAGGTGGGTTTTCAGTACTGTATTATTTCCTAATAATGGTTCGTTTTGTACGATTCACTTGAATTCATAAAATTCATCAACAAATTCGCACAAATTATTTTCAGATCAGGTTGATCATTCTGCCAATTTTAAAGGGATAGTTCAATCCAAAATGTTGTTACGAACCTGTATGAATTTATTTGTTCTGATGAAAACGAAGGAAGATATTTTGAGCAATGTTTGTAACCTAACTGATCAGTGGCGCCATTGACTTCTATAGTAAGAAAAAAATACTATGGGAGTGAATGGGGCCTTTGACTGGTTTGGTTACAAATTAAGAGTTTGGTTCCAAAATTACCTCCGTTTTTAAAAATTTTCAGAAATCTTTGCATTCCAATCAATAACAGTCAAACTGCAGTTGGTTTGTTTTGAAGTAGCACAATAAAAAATGATAATAAACATGTTTTGACAAAAATGTTAAAAACGGAGGTATCACGTTTTCGAGCCAAACTCTTCAAATATTCCTCAAAATATGAATAGTTTGGTTCCAAAACGCATTAAACGACATTTTAAAAAAAAGAGTTACCACCAAAGTCAGTATTGTATCTGGTCAATATTAAAAAGTTAATTCTTAATTTGACGCTAAATCCAATATCCGCCATGTTATTCTGTCATCTTTTCTCCCTCTTTTCCAAACCACAACAAAGTTTTCCTCATCTACTTGTACTTCGTGACGAACAAAGAAACAAAAACAAAACAATATTTTTGATGGCACTGATAAACCTGTGGTGGTTTTCTGTGGGGAGGGAACGTAAGCCATCAAAATCAAATAATTTACGTGAGAGGCATTTGGGCGAAGAAAAAAATGCAGGCATCAAGCTTCTGTCATGCTAACACATTGAACCCAGGGGATCTTATGAAAAATGTTCCATTATTTTACGCGAAATCAACAAAATTGAGCAGGACCAAAACATTTTACAGCTGATCGCTGTCAAAAAAGCTCAGCGACGATGTCCCGAGGATGACAGCAGCAATAACATTGCTTTTAATATGACAAAGTAAGTGTTTTGATTAATCCCATTAATGAGTGCGTTTACATGCACAGTCTTACGCCGATTATGCTAAATAAACTGATAACAAGTGGGGTCATGTAAACGCGTAAAAGCTGTACTGTTGTATCTCTCATAGTGTCTGCAGAACCTGTAAATGTAACATGAGCTTTTATTTTCACAGTTTCTCTGCCAACTGCTTTAGTCGAGCGGAGACTTTTATGCGTTACCTTGCGCTTACTTCCGCGTGTGACGTTTATCTTTCATACGCGGAGACATGCGCACATGGACAAAACCGTGAGAAAGCGGGTTAAGGTGTTTACATGTCATGCGAAATCGGCGTAATGAGCAAAAAACTACCTATGCCGATCGGTTTTTGCTTACGCTGTTTATGGGCTTTCCCCGATTAAAGAAAACCGCTTTACGCGTTTACATGACCCCACGTGTTATCAGTTTATTAAGCATAATCGGCGTAAGACTGTGCATGTAAACGCACTCAATGTTTATTCTTTTAATCAGTGTATACAGTACCACTAGTCAAACTAAATGAATATAACATGGCAAAGATGAATGCACATTTATATATTGATTCAGTAGATTTATAGCATTTTGCAAAAAAAAACTTGTAATGTATTTACTGCATTTTGCAAAAAAAAAAAAAACAGTTTTTATAATAAATGTTTGAAAATCTAATTACGGATTTGAATTTTAAATGTAATTATAACCTAAAGATGCTAAGTAAAGGTTTGTAAAAGAAAATAGTGGTTTTCATCTTGTCACTTTGGTATAGAAAACATATTTTTAACCAAATTAGTCTAAATGGATTTATTGCGTTTAAAAGCAAACTTTAATCAAAACAAACACATGTATACAGGTTTGAAACAACATGAGAGTAAGTAAATGATGACCCTATCCCTTTAAACTTTGCTAGCCAGAAAAACATCTCATAAATATACATGCACAAGAATTTACATTTGCAGTATATCTGTGAGATTTAAGGTGAGATTAAAATTCAAGAGTGTTTGGGGGCAAATATAGTTTTTCTTTTTTTTCTGTATCTAAATTAATAATTCATGAATGCAGGAAGTGGTCACCAGAGATGGATTTGAGTTGCAGGTTAACATCATGCGTAAAAAACAATCTGCTTTGCGATCACTTGAGATGTTAAAAAACAGACGTAAACATCTTTTTCAGTGTAAGAATCTGTGTTAAGCAACCACAGTTTTGGTGCCGATTTCAGTGTCAGTTTGGGTTTAATTACAGTTAGATGAAGTAAATGATTCTTTGTGTATGTGTTAGAAAGTGCTATAGTATGTACTACATTAACCGTTTCCATGATTTTGGAACAGCGATATATTCCAGTGTTAGAAAAAACATGCTATTGAACCTATAACACTTTTATGAGGTCGAGGAGTGTATTTTATGTGCTCCGGGATTATGAGGTGTTGAGGTGAGGGATGGCTTTAAACTTCCCATTAAACTGAGGTGTCAAGTTATTGTTACAAACTCCCTTGCTTGTGTTTACTCAGCAACATCACACAATCCAACCACACACACACACACACACACACACACACACACACACATTTATAAAAATCTCTGTCGCAAAATTTGTAAAGGAAGGAACTGAAAAAGTGCACATAATACAGCAGTAGACTTATTTCTAATAACATTTAAAAATGGTTGAAACTATAAGATGAGTGAGAAAAGAAGAGGCAATTAATCTGAATGCTCATGGAGGTCAATTGGCCTCAGTTTCATCAGGAGATGCAGCCTGGAGCGGACCAATGCAACTCACGGGGGGATTGAGGTCTGAGCGAGCCTCGTGATTATTAGCGTAATTAAGTTCGTATGGTCATTACAGAGGGTTTAGATGAATGCCAGCCATGTCAAATTAAAATCCTATCCAAGGTGGAATACTGATTGAACCCCTAGCCACCTTTAAATATTCTCTTATAACAGGAGAGAGGGATTGAGGGAGATCAAGAAAAGAGAGGTTTCAAGCACAAATAGAAAGCATTCACAAACAAACTGATGTTGGGCAGACACCAATAATGTTTGAAATGAATGTGGCTTTGCAGCAAAACACTCCTGAGCTCACTATAAAGAGTATGCACGTGACGCCACCTTCGGCGAAAATGACTGCGGTTACGCCCACACTGTAAAAAATAATTTTTTGTTAAATCAACTCAGATTTACAAGTCATGTCAACAGAGATGAGTTGTCACAACTTATAAAATTAAGTTGACTTTTCTCAACTATATTTTGTAAGTTATAACAACTCACCTGTAGTTATAACAACTCATCAATAGTCAAGATAAATAACAGTAAGTTGAAATGACTTGTAAATCCGAGTTGATTCAACAAAAATTTTTAAGGCAGCAAAGTATTTTTTACAGTGCACTGAGTGGCAAAAGAAAGAGCGTCAGCATTTGTGTATAGTGTGAAATCAGCAAAAACACGGGGAAAACGCGTCTAAATTGGATAAAGCTGTTGTGCGATAAACTGTACTACTAACAGGTGTAACAAGAATTCGGAGCTATTGTTTTACAGACTGCCAAAAAACACAGAAAAGAGAATTAAATTGATCGTTCATGCCAATGTCCACTGACTACAGGTGGGTTGATAAGTTGCTAGGGTCACTATCAAGCAGAGGTTTTACTTTCTATGTAAAAGTATTTTTTTTTCAAGTATTTGTATTTTGAAGTTATTCTTTTGAAAACATACATTCCAAAGCATATTATCATATTGCATTTCATAAATACAAGTTTTTGTTTTACATTTAATATTTAAATACATTAACGTATTTTTCCTTAAAGGTGCAGTGTGTAAATTTCTGCAGCATCTAGCAGAGAGATTGTGAATTGCTCAGTCCACCGTTCACCAAAACACAGAGAAGCTATGGTAGCTGCCACAGGACAAACATGTCATTGTCGGAGACAACTTAATAAAAAAGTTTGTCCGTTAAGGGCTTCTGTAGAAACATGTTGGCACAAAATGGCGACTTCCATGTAAGGGGACCCTCGACGTATGCAGATAAAAAAACGTTAATTCTAAGGTAATAAAAACATAACAGTTCATTATGTAAGGTCTTTATACACCACTAATAATATTGTTTTGTATATTATATTGCATTTCTGTAAAGAGATCCTTCTAACAGTTACACACTGCACCTTTAAGTAAAAGTACACAATTCTAATGTAATTAGGTATTAAATAAATTTTAATATGCAATTTTAAAGGGGACAAAGAATGAAAAACCATTTTTACCTTGTCTTTGTTGAATAATGGTAGTCTATCGCATTCACGAACATACAAAAAGTGCTACACATGCTAAACATCTCAGTCTCATAGAAATTCCTCTTTTAGAAATGTCAGCCTGATGTCAACTGATGCTTATGACATCAAAGGCATCTCACTGCCCCTCCACTTTAAAATAATTGCTTACATGTTTTAAGTGGCAGCAAAGTCAGCCAATCAGTAATGAAATTGCAAGTTAAGCCAGTAGCGGGAGCCAAATAGGTGCAAAACCACTTGTTTAAAATCCCCCACCCTAATAGAGCTATCTGAGAGAGGTTTTTAGGAAGCTTCTAAGGCATTACAGACCCAAACAAAAAAGTTTTGTCTACATTTCACATCACAGAACAAGGATAATACCCCGTTCAATCATTCTATGTCACCTTTAAAGAATAAACAGTATGATTCTATGCTTTAGTAAAAATGTTCCCAAGACAAACACCCTAATAAAGCACAGATGCTTGGAAAATGTAACCAATGTAACTAAGTATTGTCCACCTCTGCTATCAAATCCAACTAAATTCAATTTAAGCTGATAATAGTCAGTTTTACTGGCATTTTCGCAGCAGTCGCTATGAAAACCAGCCATTTTGTTGAATGTTTGCCACTCAAAAGGGCGTTCTCCGGTACATGGAAAAGTGACGTCAATGCATACTCTTTATAGTAAATCGTATTTTCAGCACACTTGAACCTTGCAAATCTAAACCAGATTTGATGGAGAATCCCACCAGGAAATAAAATATCAACAGTACCTGTCACTTCGGTAGAGGAAAAACACAGTGGAACAAAAATTGGGGTTACAATTTTATTTCAATGTTTCCTCTCCAATCCACTCCAACTATTGTGCACTCGTAAACACCATGCACCTCCATAAGCGTAATAACGAGCCATGACAACCCTCCCCATGAGGTTTATCCTGAGATTTGGGTTTCTGTCTGTCACCACTATATGTGAACCCTCTGCTGCTGGGTCTGCCTCTGTCATCCACAGCATACAGGAGAGAATGACAGACAAAGAGAGACAGAGGCATACAGTAATACGATAGAATAGGCTTATTCTTTGCTCTCTAATAGCTGTCGCTTGTCTGTCGGTAGGAACCCGGTCATGCAGTGTGCTCAGAGTGGAGAACAGACTTCCTGATGCATATTACACAGAAAATACAGTAGTAGCGCAGGCTTAAATCACTGGTTTCAATCTGATTGGCTGGTTTCCATGCAATTTCCTGAAGTCACAGGGGACCAGTCGATAGATTTTCCAGTCTGAGATATTCTTGTCTAGTCTGAGAGATTGAAAACTCGGGTAGTAGCAAATAAATAAAATGTCTAATAAAATGACATACAGTATGTTCTACCTTTATCTATGAACTATGTCAGATGTGTTAGGTTACGAAAAATGTGCAATTACGTTTAATGGCTGTTATTTGTGGCATTAACTATTTGACACAACCATACCAGACCAGACGCATTGGTTTCCTGTGCTTATACACGCTTAAGAGAGACCAGGGATGAGATGTCCGACAAGAAGCCTGACAGCAACCCCTCCCTCTCTGTCTATCTTTGTCTCCCTCATTTTCTTCCTTCACTAAGAAGGGTATTTAGAACAACACCCCAAAGGTCTTTTGTGTCTCTGTAATGCAGGGTAGTCAAGGGGGAAGAGAGACTGCTGGCTGTCAGGCCTGACAATGAAAAGGAAAAGCATGCGCACACACACGCACGCACACACCAAGAGTCATGGACGGAACAGGGACACACAGCGTACCAAACGCACACACACACACAGAGAGAGAGAGAGAGAGAGAAAGAGAGAGAGGGAGAATGGACTTAGAGATGAAGAGAGCTTGCACACTGTCAGAAAGTTCAAAAGCTAATTTGGATCCTTCTTCTTGTTAAATTTAGTGAGTCAGCACATCTTCGACTTCCCATGAGTACTACATTTCTTTGCCGATTTACATTGACAGAATGAAGGAAACAGATTTAGGGATTTTGTCACATTTAAAGGCGGGGTGCACAATCTCTGAGAGATAATGTTGACATTTTAAAATCACCTAAACAAACACGCCCCTAACCCAATAGAATCTGGACCTTCTTTTGATAGACCTGCCCCACACATACACAACCCAGGCAACATTGTCGGTTAGTAGACACGCCCCTTACTGCTTATTGGCTACAAGTGTGTTTTGGTACTCGTCCCGACTCCCTTTTCCAAAGCTTTTTTCAAAAATCGTGCACCTCGCCTTTAACTAATTTAACTGTTAGAAAGTATTTGGGTGGAAGAGATGGGAAATGGGATCAGGATGGAACAGTTCTGAATTACAACTACATCTCCTGTGAAAGCAAATAATTAAATCAAATGAAAAAACATCCATCTAAACGATTTACTAAGACAAGATGCTAATTACTTAGATCAGAAGGGCTGATCCCGAGGGTGGTCCAGGGCTCGAGTGATTCACTTCGAATGAATTCATAAAATTCATCAACAAATTCGCACAAATTTCTATGAGATCAGGTTGATCATTCTGACAAACAAGAATTTTAAAGGGATAGTTCACCCAAAAATGAAAATTCTGTCAAAGTTCTTTTGTTACAAACCTGTATTGATTTATTTGTTCTGGTGAACACAAAGGAAGATATTTTAAGCAATGTTTGTAACCAAACTGATCAGTGGCGCTATTGACTTCAATAGTAGGAAAAAATACTATGGAAATCAGTGGGGCCTTTGATCGATTTGGTTACAATATTCCTCAAAATATGAAGAGTTTGGTTCCAAAACGTTATAAACGCCTTTTTTAAATTAGTTACCGCCAAAATCAGTATTGTATCAGGTCAGTATTAAAAAGTAAATTCTTAATTTTACGCAAAATCCGATATCCGCCATGTTATTCTGTCATCTTTTCTGCCTTTTTATCCAAACTGTAACAAAGTTTTCCTCATCTACTTTATACTTCGTGATCAACAAACAAACAAAACAAAATATTTTTAATGGCATTGATAAACTGGAAGAAACGTAAGCCATCAAAATCCATTAATTTATGGTTGTGCACCCACCGAAATGGCAGGAGCCTCTCCGATTGGTGGATCTTGGTGTGTTGTATTATCTACAATGCCTTGATGAATAAGCTGAATAAAGGGGCGTCTAAAACCGTGCAGAAAAAGTGACCACAACGCTCTCCTCCTTGTTTCCAAAATGCTTGGGTGCTACCGTGGCATCGCCCGTTGCTAAGCAACCTAAGCGTTGCAGGTTGTTGTGCCAAGCACCCACCAGCAGAAAAAGAAGTCAGCACCTATGACTTAGATACAAAGAAGAATACTGTCATGCATTTTTTTTTATAAACATCATGATATGCCATTCACAATTTGACAACAAAAGATGTGTTTTTAGTCAAAAATATCCTTCTTATTCATTCTTAAAAACAAATAATTGTTGGTTAAACAAATTAGGAAAAGTTCACATAAAATGGTTTCTTTGAGGAATGATGACAGCAGACTTTCTATAGGTCTGGTCTGAAAGTAATTGCAGAGACTGCAGGGATTCAGTAAGGAGGGAGATGTCTGAAGGAAGAAGAAGAAACCTATCACTATCACTATTGGGAAAAGATGCTGAAAACATGAATCCCCTTGAGCTAATAGTGTTTTTTATTACTTTCTGTGCTAATATTAGAGTTGCGTAAAAACTTTCTGGTCAACTATGAGATGAAACAAGAAGTCGATGTGCGAGAGGTGAACAAAGAAAAAGAATCACAGATAAGGATCTTGTTAAAATGAAGCAGATCCTAAAGGACTGTTTGTTGTAGATGTTAAAGGGTGAAAAACAGACGCCTGTCTATGAAGAAAAGATGTGAGGAGACATATTTCAGACCTCCTGGAGAGATCGAAGCTTTTACACGAGCGAATCACGGCCAAAAAAGCAACAGTCCTGTCAATAAGAGCGTCTCAATGAGACGTGAAGCATTTTGAAAACAGACATCAAAGAGCTCATGTCTGGAATTAACAATCTCTCTCTCTTTTTAGCAAATGAGCAATCAGTCCAATAAAAGCATGTAGAGCTTTTCAAACCATTACTTATATTTATGCAGTCAGTTCATAACGCTTTCTTCATTAAAAAGAAAGAAAACTAGCCTACAAGTTTAACCAGAGAGAAAAGAGTGCACAACTTTAGTCAGAAAAGACAGATGTGCGAATGAATAACAGAATGTAAGGAGAATTTTTTGCTCTAAACACCAAGGCACTCTTTTTCATCCGTGTCTCAAATATGCTCAAGCTCACTGGAGTCCCCGGCTCTGCTGCTTTTTCATCAGAAAGCACGGGCAAGAGATGGGACACCACTGTTCTGGAAAAAGACTTAAACTTTACAGACCAGAACACACACTTGCACACAGAGATCGGAAAGGAAAGAGACATACAGACACACAAAATGCACTTAATCCAAAAATCTCAACATTTTCCAGCATTGAGCCATAGCTGTTAGACGGATAGCTCTCAGAGAAATTGCATCTTTAAATCTATTCCCTTTAAAGCGCCGTTGCGACTGCCAGATGTATTCAGACGGAGGGCTTTGGCTATCGCGTCTGATGCTGTTTTTTGAGCATCCCGCAGTGAGAGTTGCATTTGTAAGACCCCTGTATTCTCCAGACCACTGTTTCTGTTCAGGTGGGGTTTTGGGGTCAGGTAAACAAAAGAAAAACAGTCTAATTATACAAGGCTTTCTTCCTACTACCAAGTCGACTACACTGATTACAACAATCCATAACGTCTCAACCCCATTAGGTGCAATTTAATCTGTCTGCAAATGTACGAGATGACTAAATTACAAACAATCAAAACATATTTGATGTTTTTTTCAGATTTACTTTGAGATGTGCAACAATATGAGAAAAGAACCCAAGTGAATGGGATAAAACACATTAGGATAGAATAAATAGGATGTACATTATGCTTCTGGTTGGGATACAGTGTAATACTAAATATACAGCACAAATTACATTTACTCTTGACAAAAAATACTGTGTTGAAAGATATACTTCACCCATACAGTAAATAAAAATTTGCTGTTTATTTACTCACCTTCAGGCCATTCGAAATGTTAGTGACATTTTTTCTTCAGAACAATAAATAAGATATTTTGCAGAAACCCCAGAGCTCTGTGATTCATATAATGCAAGTCAAAGGTTTCCACCACTTTGAGAGTTCAGAAAGCAGATATATCCAATATAAAAGTAATCCCCATGACTCCTGGTGACATATTGACATCTTGTAAAGCCAAACGATCGTTTTATTTGCAAGAAACTGATATTTATAACATTATTGGAGTTAATGCAAAGGTAGTTGCCAAGGCAGTCTCTTACTGCCACCTATAGACCCCTTTAACACCTACGTCACTGTGACTTCACCGCTCTTGCTGGATGCAAAAAAAGTAGGAACTTATAGCAGGCATGCTAAAAGTTTGAGGTTTTGACTAATCCACATTGCTAATCATAGTTAGCCCAGCGATAGGTTACAATAGACAATAAGCCTTGACAAAATTGCCCAAACCACGCAAAAGTAATTCATATGTTGTCTAGGAAATATCCAAAACCTGATTAAATTTACAAAAATAGCTGTCACGGTCCCGCAGAATCAGTGACTGTACATATTTGGACAGTTCCGAACCTTCTTCTGCATCCATGTTTAATAAATCCCTCCTAAAACGTGCTAGCTTAAGCTTGTCAACATTGCATCTGTGGCTCTTTCTGCCTCCAGCTAAGCCCCACCCACACAAATACGTCACAATGTTTACCAACTGTAAAGGGTCTATAGAGTGGAAGTAGAAAAGTGCACTTCCTGTATATTTTTTGTGTGTATGTATCCTGTAGTGGTATCGTGGTTACGCGCTTGAACCGAAGTGAACTTCCAGTCTGTATTTATTTAATAGCCTTGCTAGTGGCTAAACTGATCTTTAAAACAAATAGTTGTCGAAAATGAAATCTTTTGGTTTGCTAAAGACAAGGGGAGACGACAAGCATGGATCACAACTGTGTGGAGAGGTTTGACAGCCAAGCAAGAATTCAATTACCTGTAGATAACATTGTATACATTAATTTTACACAGTAATTTTAGCTCAGTGTAATAGTTGATATGTGTTAGATATGATATATGAACAATAAAGTTAATTTACTTGTCATTTTCTTCCTTGTTATCAGAAATAAACTACGTATTTTCCAGACTATAAGTCACACTTTTTTTCATAGTTTGGCTGGTCCTGTGTCTTATAGTTAGGTGCGAATTTTAAGTCAGTATTAACTAATTTTGATATATATGAACCGAGAAACAACATTACCGTCTACAGCCGTGAGAGTCCGCTATATGCTGCTCCTGTATTTATGTAATTCAATGGATACAGTGATGTGGATTGATGAGCCTGCGAACTTTACGTGCATTGGCTTGTTCTGTTCATTTAACCTATTCAGCCTTCCAGGTATGTTCAATATGCTATTGTGTATTGTGTAAATAACTGATAATATTACGAATACGCACAACCGCGTATTCAGCCTGCTATTCAGAGTGCTGTTGTTCAGTTGAATAACTTGCCTTTCCAGATTAAATGTCTGTTCTTCGGCTTTGATTTTGTGAAATAATTTTCTAAATAAATGCAATGTTCACTGCAACTTATTATTATTATTATTATGTTTTTTCCTCTTCAAAACGCATTTTTGACTGATGCGACTCTGGAGCGACTTATAGTCCGGAAAATCCGGTACTGTAAAATGACTCTGTTGTTATTGATTCAATGTGGAAGTCCATCGGAAGTTGCGTTTAGTCCACAAAAGCTGTTTATGTTGTTGCTGTTTAAACATCTATAAGACGCGCGCTTTACCCTCCCATTCTATAGGTGGTCGACAGTGAAGGGGTCGCATACCGGAAGAGAAGCGCCTTACCAGGTCGCGTCTAGAACAACTAGGATTGTCATTTTTGGCAAGAAAAATTTAAAATATGCACTTTTAAACCACAACTTCTCGTCTTCCTCCGATCGTGTGACGAGCCAGCGTGACCACGCGTATGACGTAAGCGAAACTACACCCCAGTGTTTACAAGTGTGTAGATACAGGACCGCTCCGACGTTGTTGTATGTGGAATGATACTAATTAATGTCTTTGTGTCAGTTTATTGTTTAAAATGGGTTTCATATATGTAACACGTGACCTTTCTAAGTCACTACGCAATTACGTGAGGTCGCGCTGGCGCGTCACACAGCCGTAAGGAAGACGAGAAGTTGTGGTTTAATAGTGCATCATTTTTATTTTTCTTGCCAAAAAGGATAATCGTTTCGCTAGATAAGACCCTTATGCCTCGTTTGAGATCGTTTAGAGTCCTTTGAAACTACTTTTTTAAACTGCATTAAAACTGTTCAGTGTTGGGGTCCATTAAAATGAGAAAAATCCTGGAAAAACATTTTTCCTCAAAAAACATATTTTCTTCTCGACTGAACAAAGAAAGACATCAACATTTTGGATGACATGGTGGTGAGTAAATTATTATTTTTTTTATTTTTAAGAAAATGGACTAATCCTTTAATGCTAATAATGTCAATTTCTTTCAAAAAATGATAGTCGTGGGGATTACTTTTTATTGGATATATCTGCTTATATCACAGAGCACTGGGGTTTCTCCTAAATATCTTTTTTATTGTTCTACTTAAGAACAAATGTCACCAACTAATCGACTGGCCTGAGGGTGAGTAAATAAACAGCTTTTTTGATGACCTATCCCTTTAAAAAAGCATCCACATGTAGTGGGTCAAGATATAAAAATGTACATAATTCTGTCATTAATAATTCAAGCAAGAAAATGAGATTGATGGCGGTCTGATGAGATCACGTATGAGTAGCAGCATCAGTCTTAGAACACTTGACCTTAAATTTAGTCACTACACTTCAGATAATCTCATGGCTTTAATCTCAAAACTCACAACAGGGTACCCCCAGGATTGTCAAACCTAAATTCAAGGCTTTTTAAGACCTTTTTAATACCACTTCAAATGAAATTTAATACCTACATCGCACCCATTCAGGTAGAATAAATCATTTTAAATAACGTAATATACCTCAAATAATTACTATTTACAAGTGTTTGAACATTCATGACAAACGGCCTAACCCTTATCTTAGAATCAAAAGCCGCTTTTCCATCGCAGTTCCAAACCGTTCTCATAGCTTAACCGCTTCAATCCAGGGAATCCCACTGTGGAACTGATAAAAGCATCAGTTGGAATGTAATACAAATGCATCAGTCGTTGCCTTGGTAACGCACAAGTTCAGAAGGTATGCAATGTAAATAGCAAGTGTGTTATAGAGAATATTTATTTATCATTTTTGGAAGTACTTTTCACCTGATCTGAATTAACTTCACTCAAATAGAGCACTTTACTAGCTACAAAGAATAAAATGTAGCCAGTTAACAGATGAGTGACCAATTCTGAGCGGTGATGTCAGTACACGCTTTTTATCAGCACAATTCGGTTTGTAATCATGCCGTGTTAAACTGGGCCCAAGTGGAAACATAATTGTAATTGTTCCTTACCAATATTCTGTTGGTGGAAAATCGCTCAAAGAGAGAGTAAAAAAGCTTCAAGATAAAGACCGAACAGTGTGTCAGACTGAATATGTAAATGTATAACAGAATCCTGGGGTTAATTATGTGAAAAACCAGGGATGTTTTAAAACCCACAATATAGCAAGCCGCCTGCTTAAACAGCACTTTTGGGCATCACGGGCACGTTTGAACAGTCAAGGCTGAGAGGGAGGAGAGAAAAGATCATAATTCCTATTGGTTGTTTCTCATTCTGTTTTGCCTTTTGCTTTCATAACGCCTATTTGTGGCTGTTTAGTGGAGAAATGGTCTGGGCAGTGCTGATGAATGCAGTTTCCCAGTGCTGATTTAAAATCCCATTAGGCTGTAATTACACTGGGTGAAAGTCCAGATCGTTTATGAGAGTTTAGGAGTTGCTTTCAAATGGAGATTCATCTTTTATTCTGCTGAATGAGCCTCTTAACAAAGTTTAGATGTGCGCCATATGCGTGTAACAGTATTATGGTAATTTTAACACGGACTAAATCACTCGAATATAAACACAGGACTGCAAATGTTTCATTAAATCACCCACAATTCAGCTCTTTGCATGCATCTATTAGTGTTAAATTTACCCCGGACTATGCGGAGGGCATGTGAAGGCACGCAGGTGATGTGACTGAGAGGTGTAACATGTGAGGTGACGCTCTACCTAGCAGGCCGAGTGATGGGATTGTTTTCCTGTCACTGCGAGGACAGTGGCAAAAGACATGGCACAACATGAATGTCATATGGGGAGACAACTTGTCTGAATGCTAGTGCAAACTCATTAAGAATTACATTTAAGACCATGAATATTCTGTTGCATTCCTTCAGTTCAAACAACCCAACATAAATACATTAGCAGAGACATGAATGTATGCATAAAAAGTTCATGGATCCACAATCCTTACTACAATCTTTCCTGAGAATCTCAGATGCAAAAGCCTCTAAACGCCATCTCTGTCAAAAATGAGATAATGATATTAACTGAATGCTCTCGGCACGTAATATACGTTAAATACATTAAACATTTGCGCCTTCAATCTGCTTAATCCAAAGAAATGTACCCGACCCAAAATGACCTGAGTCTTTATACCCGAACCCAACGTGCATAAATCATTTTTTTTAAACGAAAGACCCGACCCTAGACAAACCCGAGAAAATTAGACCCGAGTCCGACAGTTCGGGTTCTCGGGTCCGTTCGGCAAAAACATATTCATTTTAAATTACCCGAGACCCGATGCCGCTAATATTATACCCGACCTGTGTCCGAGGATTGGGTCTCGGGTCGGACCTCGGGTTTTCGGATCTAAAGGGACCCGTGAAGACCTCTACTCTGTACGAACATGATCTCAGCTAAAAGCCATGTCAAATTGTTTGATCTAAGCTGTCACTGTACAACAATAAAGACTTAGGGGCGATTTACATATCGCGTCTTTTGCGGGCTCAAGTTCGTTATTTAAAATGTAGGCGTGCCGTATGCGCACTCAAAACGGAAACGACTTGCACACGGTGCGACGCGTTCGTTTTTTTCAGGCGCGTCTGCACCACATTGAGTTAAAAACATCTCAACTTTTCAGAATGCCGCCAGATGCACGATTTTAGACGCGAAATGTGAACTGCCCCTTATGCTGTCTACACACCAAACACAAAGCATCATGTTCTAGATTACTTAAGGGATTTAACTTTGTGTCATGTGATTTTTACGCTTGAGTTAAATATTTTTAACTTGAGCAAAGACGCGCTTGAGGCAAATTGTGCGTTTTTGCAGCAATGATCGCATCGTGCAAGTTCGCTTCTATTTGCATCTCTGCATTCACTTTGTATGTAATCTACATGCGCAAGACTACTCGTTTACCTTATAGCCACACCGCAGGACAGCATCTCAAAACTTTTGACACTGCCAGAATTTGATCAGATATAAAATGGCTGAAACCATAGCTTGTCAGACTAGCAAGGGGTCAGCGTTTTGCGAAGGGTCAATTCTATTCTATACATTTATTCGAAACCTGGTCAGAACACAGAGAACAGATTTTATGAATTCAGTACACTGGGGGACAGAGAGAATAACTGAGAATCGGAAAGAAAAGCAGAAAGAAAAAGCAGAAAGAAAGGAGGACGAGTCCGCCCCCTCTTCATCAGACTGTAGTACAAAGAATAGCAGGTGGCCTCCTCTGAGGTAGCCAAAGACCGAGGGCTATACAACAAATGTGTGCGAGAGTAGACTCCCCAGAGGGCGCCTTGGCCGTGTTTTTCCCTGAACCGTGAGAGAGACAGACCTGTGCAGATGCCATGAGCGATCTCATCACAGCAACCATTCAACAGTGCAGGCATGCACAACAACAAAAAAGACAATGTGGTCGCCATTACTATTACGAAAGCATCCAGTCATTGTCGAGGGCATGGCATTGTGTGCCCTGCCACAAGGGAGGCTATACTAGGCATTAGCTTCAACCGTTACGGTCTGTTTTCCCTCTAGGTCATAAGAAAGTAACAATTTAACAGATTAGCTATTTTATAAGCCAATTTTGAACTTTTCACAGTAAAGAAAGATGCTGATCATTTCATAAGGGTCTTGTTAACAATTATTGATTTCAGAAATTTGCAAGTACCTAAAATATAGACATATTTCACTACAAAGTAATTTACGTTTTCAGTCTTCACGAAGCAATATAAGATTAACTTTCTAACTCAATCCAGGAGGGTTACAGTAACTGCATTCACCCCCCAGCTCCATTAAATACATGTCTTAAGATAAGGTTTCACTGGGTGTCTATGGCAACCAAAAGCTCACAACCTATAACACACTAAAGTCTGTAGAGAAGGAATATTTCTTGACAAAGAAGTGATTGCACTGATCAAAAGCTCTTTGATATTCAAATCATCTGGGTCAAGCAAGCGTTCAGCCTCTCATTGCTAGTCCGTGGAGCGTTTGGTGAGACAAAGCACAGTGGTTTAAGAGACCGAGGAACACGATGTACGTGCAGAATTCATTTGAATGTATTTATATAAAGCAAGGGTTGAACTGGGCAGAGTTAATCAGTTTAGATCAAGAATACGCACACAAGTCAATCAACAGAAGGCCGGCGATTCAAATTATACTGTCAGCCATCCACATGCAAGTATGCATGTACCTTTGAAAAACACAGCTGCGCACGTTGGGAATTGATTGATATGATGACAACCTGTCTAGACTTATAGATCTCTCTGAAATGCATAGTGCATGCCATCAACATGTTTAAAAGCTTTTTTTCAAACATTCTTGAGCAATATGTTAACCCTTTTGATGATATTTTCAGTTTCAGTTTCTTCGCCCTCTCTCTCTTTGTAAAAGCAGCAGTGGTCTCTAATGAACATTGCTGTCGCTCGGCAGGTTTCTGATTACTGCATAACTGCTTTCAATTAGTGCGAGCACATTAGCATTGCCAATGTGAGTCACACTGGGTCCAACCCTACTTCCACTGCTTTAAGTTTTTAATGAAACGGTTTAATATCAACAATAAAAGTAAATTATTCTTATCCTAGACAGATCAATCTTCCAAATATCTGTGAAAGATGAACTTAAGTATAGGTGGGCTTAGAACCGATGCTTTGCAATTTCAAAGCACATAATAACCCTTAAGTTTTAGAGGGATGTGTTTACGTAATATTGCTTTGGTAGACAAAACCCTGGGTCGTGCAGGACAGCTGGAGACACTTTTCTACACCAAAACCTAGTGAGATGCAATACAAGCCAACACCTTAAAGGGACATTCCACTTTTTTTGAAAATATGCTCATTTGCCAGCTATGGCAAATATGGTTAGGACTATACTCTCATTCTGGCGTCATAATCAAGGACTTTGCTGCTGTGACATGGTAGTGATATTACGCACTGCCCGGAAATAGTCCCCTTGGTTACTTTCAATAGCAGAGGACTATTTTCGGCAGTGCATAATATTACTACGCAACTTTTAATTTTCTGTCGGTCTTAGTACACGATGTAACTACAGAAAAGTCAATGTTTTAAATAGGAAAAATATTGAAACCCTTTGGTTATTTTTTAGCGAGATGCTAATGGTCTAATCAGATTCAATGGATTGTGCTAAGCTACGCTAAAAGTGTTAGCGCCAGACCCGGAGATCAGCTGAATGGATTCCAAAACGGTAAGAATCACATTTTTAACTCTAGGGGAGCTGGAAAATGAGCAAATTTTTCACCTGTAGGTATCTGAAGAGCATTTTTGTAGCAAATAATTGGCGGGTCCTGCCGTCGCCATCTTGGCATCACGTCACCGCGCGGATAACCGGAAATGGGTAAAGAGGCGGAACATGGATTATGCTAAAGTGGCTAGTTGCTGAAACCACGCCCGCCTAGCTTGACGGTAGTGACAGCAGTGGCCACTACCTTATTTATGCAGAACTTTAAGGCTTAATATAATATAAACTAGTTACAAAATAATTCACCCCCTCACGAAGGTCAAAATTAGCTATATAGACCAAAAACACTTTTTGTACCAGGCTGCAAACACATTTATTTTGGCTGTAAAGCTGGGCATGGGGGTCTATGCGGTTGACTCCCTTTTGGAGCCAGCCTCTAGTGGCCGGTCGATGAGTTGCAGTTTATGTCACTTCCGTGTTGGCTTCACGATAGAGATCAAAAGATTGTCCTTTGGTAAAGACTGATTATTCTCTGGGGAGGGGCTCTGTACATAGTACACAAGGTGCTTGTTAAGCTGTTCAAGTATAAGAATCAAAAGTTACAGTACAGCTGATGTTAGATTAGTGGCACGACTTCCCTAAAGGTACTTTTTACATACTTTTGAATGAATCAGCGTATTTTACATGCCTGCATTTTATCACTGAGCTCATCGTTATTCTTGAAAGAATATTTGCAATGTAACTTTAGGTTTTGGTTAAATCTCATCAGCTCATCAAATCGCAGCTCAAAGCAGAGGGAGAGAGAGAGAGAGAGAGAGAGAGAGAGAGAGACAGAGAGAGAGAGAAATAAATGAAAAAGGCATCATCTAATTCAGTATGGCCTGATGACATGAAGCAGAAGTGTACTGACTATGGGCTTTATAATCACTCCCCGGGAGACCACAGTAACACTTACTAGTGTCACAGTGTTATGAAGACTCTGTCATCCCACACAAACAACTAGTGCACAGAGGGTGTCAGACATGTACATAACACTGCAAGTGGCCAACACACACACAAACACACCTTCACATAAGGAAAAAAAAAAAAGAGTAAAAGCATATGGCAAAAGCAATTAAACTTGCAGTTTCGAAGCTAGAACGAGACAAGCACACACACGCACACAGGAGACACAAGGGTCTCATGATCTCTGACTTCATGCAGTTCAAGGTAACCAGACATACCCCAAAAACATGCGAAAATCTTGGACACAAGCAGTTCTTACGCCACCGATAAAACCCATTTGAGCTCATTAAATTTAAAAGATGTTTGGGGGCTATGCATCATGGTTGCATAATAGTAAACTATGGGAAAAACAATAACATCAAAATTAATATGAATATATTACTTCTAATGTACATACAACTTAATTGTGCATAAAAAGAAGCTAGACTGTAATCTTTTTATCTGTCTCTCTCTTTATTTTAAATACTTCAATGTTCTCCTTCACCATCCTATAGTTAATCAAAGAAAGAGACCATTGGGGAGGGATTACACGTCTCCTGTTGAAGTCTACCATGACCAAAGAAAAATCGTGTTCGGGAAAAAAATACTAGCTAACTACTTAATAAATACTCTGTGGTATATACTACATTTTGCTTACTTTTTAATAGTGTTTGAAATAAAGCACATTATGTAAGAAGCAAATGCCTTAAATAGTAGTTTGCACTGCACATCTAGCAGGGTTCCCACGGTCCTTGAAACCCTTCTAAGTTTTTGAATCTGGGGAGAAAAATTCAAGGCCCTGGGAAGTTTTTGAAAAAATACATACACAGATACAGGTCATTGAACGTGCTTGAATCTGTTTTATGCAAGAAGTTTTCTGGAAAAAAATCCATTTTATTCCCTATGTAGTGTAGGATAATATCATAAAAATAGACTTTTTAAGCACACGTGCTAAACTGTTTGCTTTAAATGCTTATATATTCCGTATGCGAATGTTGATTCATACCAAAATGCTTTTTTGCATAGTTGTGTTTGACACATGAAAACGTCTCGGGTTACGTATATAACTGTTGTTCCCTGAGAAGGGAACGAGACGCTGCGTCTCCCTTGCCATACTTCCTGCGTCCCTGTAACGCCGTCTTTGGCAATATTTCAGATAGAGATATACTTCCTGGCCCGCATCACCCTGTTTTTGTCATTAAACCTCACCATTGGTTGAATATGATATACACATTCAGACACACTTACCCCTGGAGGCGTCCCCAAAGTGTCACCACAGTGACGCAGCGCGAGTTCCTCGAAAGTAAACTCTAACAATGTATCTTAAAAGGTAACTCAATGTAACCTTGCTCTCACTTAAAATGTGTCCCCACATTTAGTCCTTGAAATTGAGGGTTTTGGATCTGGAAAGTCCTTGAAAGGTCTTTGAGGTTGAAGTTAACTAAGGTGTGGGAACCCTGCATATACTGTATGTGTACCTGCATAGCTCAGTGGTAAAGCACTGTGCTAGCAGCGCACCCAGGGAGCACACATGCTGATTTAAATGTATACCTTGTAATGCACTGTAAGTTGCTTTGTATAAAAGTGTCTGCCGAATGCATAAATGTAAATATACTGCAAGAATAGTAAGAATATGTTGGTATGTTGTACTAAACTCAGCTGCTGAATCTAGAGAGACGAAAGAGAGAGATTGTGGGTGCTGATGTTTGCTTTGTTTCACAGAGGTAAACCTGAGAGTAATAGAGGTGCACTCAGGCTTTCACGCTACACTCCCTCCAACAAGATTATAAGAAAAATGAGGAAATTGAAAAAAGAGATTGAAGGATAAAAGGTAGGAAGGGTTTAGATCATCACAAAATTGATTTTAGGTGAACAATGTCTGAGCAGATGGCCGTATGAAGAGATGGATCAATAAAGCAAATTATAATGACATAGTGCTGAACATATACAGTACAATGTATACATTGGTAAGGTGGTACAAGATACAAGGGTATAAGCAGGGTTCCCACACCTTAGTGACAGTAACTCAAAATTTAAGGACCTTTCAAGAACTTTCCAGGTCCAATACTCTCAAATTCAAGGACTAAATGTGGGGACACATTTTAAGTGAGAGCAAGGTTACATCATGTTACCTTTCAAGATACATTGTTAAAGTTCCCTTTCGAGGGAACTCACGTTGCGCGTCACTGTAGTGACACTTTGGGGACAACTCCAGGAGTAAGTGCGTCTGAATGTATATATCAAATTCAACCAATGGTGAGATTTAACGACAAAGACAGGGTGACGCAGGAGCCAGGAAGTATATCGCTATCTGAACTATTGCCAAAGACAGTGTTACTGGGACGCAGGAAGTATGGCAATGGAGACACAGCGTCTCGTTCCCTTCTTAGGGAACAACAGTTACATACGTAACCAGAGACGTTTTCATGTGTCAAACTCAACTATGCAAAAAAGCATTTTGGTATTCACATACAGAAGATATAAGCATTTAAAGTGAACAGTCTAGGCTTAAAAAGTCTAGAATTTTTATATTATCATCCTACACTACACAGGGAACAATATGGATTTTTGTCCAGAAAATTTCTTGCATAAAATAGATTCAAGCACTTTCAATGACCTGTATCTATACATGTATATTTTCTAAACTTCCAAGGGCCTTGAATTCCCCCCAGATTCACAAACTTTCAAGGATTTCGAGGACCTGTGGGAACCCTGCTGTTAGCACTAAATTAGCCTCCACAATTAGAAAATGTGTGTTGAGAGTCCAGGGAATGATTTCAGCTCTCCTGTCACACACAGTCTTAACCATGAGGGCCTGACCCCACTACATGCTTCATTCACTTAAACACACCGAGCCCCTCATTAACTAACCACATAGGGCCCTATGTCCCACACAACCACATACCGCAAAATATCAAAGCAAAAACCATCACAAAACAGAGTGAAAGAACGTGTTTACATTTTAATTGTTTTCCACATAAAGAAATGAATAAAAGGAAATGGACTGAATGAAACAGTCATGGTTTGAGGCGCCGAGAGGTCCTCAATGAGGTCCGGTGCTCGGCATTTACCGTGTAACCGTCGCCGTCCTTCACTGAGGCTTTAAATGAGAAAACCACAATAAGGGCAGCCAATTAATTTGTCTTTGATTAGGTTATAATGAGGGTTCACCGGCATCTACAGTCTGGGTCACTTGTTTTGCTTTGGTGTCCCGATCGCAAATTAGCAGCTATTCTCTGGAAAATAAAAACTTTCACAATTAGGAGCTGTAATTGTTCGCACAATATCGCTCAACTGTAGCTGCAATAACAAACCTACAAGTGCACACATAAAGACAAAAGGGACTATATCAGGGTTCCCACACCTTAGTTAACTTTAAATTTAAGGACCTTTCAAGGACTTTCCAGATCCAATACCCTTAAATTCGAGGACTAAATGTGGGGACACATTTCAAGTGAGAGCAAGGTAACATCGTGTTACCTTTTAAGATACATTGTTACAGGTCCGTTTGTAGGGGAACTCGTGATGCGTCACTGTGGTGACACTTTGGGGATGCCTCCAGGGGTAAGTGTGTCTGAATGTGTACATCAAATTCAAATTCAACCAATGGTGAGGCTTAACAACAAAGACAGTGTGACACGGGAGCCACGAATTATATCGCTATCTGAAATATTGCCAAAGACAGCGTTACAGGAATGCAGGAAGTATGGCAAGGTAGACACAGCGTCTCGTTCCCTTCTCAGGGAACAACAGTTATATACGTAACCCGAGACGTTTTCATGTGTCAAACACAACTATGCAAAAAAGCATTTTGGTATGAATCAACATTGGCATACAGAAGATTAGCACGTGTGCTTAAAACGTCTAGAATTTTTATGATATTATCCTACACTACACAGGGAATAATATGGATTTTTTTCCAGAAAAATTATTGCATAAAATAGATTCAAGCACTTTCAATGACCTGTATCTATGTATGTATATTTTCAAAAACTTACCAAGGCCTTGAATTTTCCCCCCAATTTCAATGATTTCAAGGACCTGTGGGAACCCTGCTATATTGCCAGAATGGGTCTACAACGTGATATGAAGATGGTGGAGATCTGAACACCATGATAAATGTAAACAAAAACTGTAAACCTAAACTCTATTAGTACACCAGGAGAAAAAAAAAGACAAAACCCAAGAGAGAAAAATAAGTCGATACAGCTCTTACATCTGCACTTTTTCCTCAAACAATCAGAAAAACAGTACAGAGACATCGATGAAAGGACACAAAATAGAGCCGTGGGTCAAAGACGATCCTTTGTGAGAATGTGAGCAACGGCGAGGGCAGAGAAGGTCGATCATCCCTCGCTCTTGTGTGCGTATCCTGCATCTGACTTTAAAAATACCAGGCTTTGTCATGATTAGGACAGCGATTTTCCCATTGCCATGGCGACGGGAGACAGCCGTTCAAGCCGTGCTCCTTCTGATCATGTTTGTGTCACCAAGGTCATGGTGAACATCTAACCCTTACCCACAGAACAGGTGTTTTCAAACCTTTAAAAGGACTGCGAAACACACCGGCGGTATAATAAAATCTGAGTGGAGCAGGAATGACAGTGTAACCTGTGAGACGGTGTAACTGACAGGGCTGTTGATGTAGCTGGCAGGAACAAACCGCGTATCTCCCTGAGGACCTGTCACCGCATTTAGCCAAATATATCAGCATGACATTACTGATCCACAAAACACCTGCTCGGCCAAGTCCCTACAGAGAGACGAAACACCTTTATGGTTTCTCTCTAGTTTTAAATGTACACACAAACACGATCACTTTGCGCCACACACTTATCAAACAAAAAACAATTTCATCTAATTCCCAGATGGTCGGCCCACTCCCTCCCCTCGTCTTAGCTATACCGTCAACAGCCCATTGCCTCTGAGAATCCATGTCACTTCCTGTTTGTCTCAGCGTCTCCGCGCCGACCACTGGGGTTCCTGGCGGGGAAGTGGGCAGGAGCCATCACAGTCATTACGTATCTCCACGGTAACACAAGGTGATTGATGGCTGAACCTGGTTACCTTGGGCTGCTGACTGACAGCGACAGAGCAGAAGAGGCTTTTACTGACATTTGTCATAAATCAACTACAATTTCATCAGAGAGAGAGAAAACGAGAGATAGAGAGGCCTGTCATCTAAGCCATCTGTTATCACTCTACACCTCACATCTCTCTCTCTCTCTCTCTCCATACTCTTCCTCTACCTCTGCTCATACGCAAGCATACACTGAAAATGTGTTGATGTGTTTACTGGCAGGTGCCTGTTGTAGGCGTAGGTCAGGATGCTGTGTTGCAATGCCACAGCTGCAGGTTCTCTCCGTCTTTAAAGAAAACAACAATCAAAATTGATCCTATTTACTTAAAACACATTCTTAGTTACATCACACATAATTTATCAACAAACAATGTTATAAAAGGAAAAAAATGCTTGTCACTGATAACATCTTATAAATAGTTTACCAGCAGGCATTAAGTCAGTCCTTCCAAAAAAACGCTGAGATTTTTGTGATTGTTGCAAGCAAAAATACTTGATCTTGCAGAACGTTTTCTTAAAAAATTAGATGGAATATGCGGGATATTTATGCAATTCTATGAAAGGAAATTGCGTGAACTTGCGGGAACTTCAAGAAACTGCGTGAACTTGCAAAAACTGTTTGCAGCTTTTCATTGAGGTTCACGTCGCGTAATTACATCACTTCCTAACATTCCCATTACAACAGGGTACATAGCTGCGCATGTGTGAAGTAAATGCAACATTTTTCAATTTTCTGCTAAGATATATATGATTTTTTTTGTTTTGAAAATGCAGGGATTATGAAATCATGCAAGGCTGCATATTTTGCAAGCAGAAATCTGCAATTCATGCGGCGAAAGTACGGCGTATTTAAAAAACTTTGGCTGATTATGCATTGAATCATGCGATCGCATAATCGTGTTTTTCTGGAGGAACTGTTTAGTGTTGTACACGAGACAGCCTTTGCAAAAAATATGTTTAATAGTTACGCACTTACATTTATATATGACATCAAATATGTGACCCTGGATTACAAAACGAGTCGCACGGGTATATTTGTAGCTAAGAGTGGGCAAAATGGGAAAAATCTTATATCACGATTATTTTGTTTTTTCAGGAAAAATCACGATTTCGCGGTTTTATCACTGTTCTTTTTCATTTGCCATTACTGAGCCTTAACATAGCCATTCTTATGCCCCAAATAAAAAAATGCAGACCTACGACGTTACAAAATATAAAAGGGGAAAAAAAGACATCCCATTTAGGCCAAAGTACAGTATCAAGCATATTTTAATCAAGTGTAGATTTAATGCAAGTGCAAATCTGCATATGACAGCATATGCGCGTGAAAATGTTGAGATAGTACACTATAATACAAACAATTACTACAAAGGCAAAAGACAGCGTTTTATCTTCACTTCTTCCAAGAACAGAAAGCTGTGGAGCATTTTTTGTCACCATAATGTTTGATTCCTGTTCTTTGTTTTCTTGTAGTTTGTTCTAAATTTTGTTTGGAATGGTTGATCCACTATTTTCCTTCATCTATCCTAATTGTTTTAATGTACTGTAAATGTCGCTAATCAGTGCTGCCCTGACAGCCAAGTAGAGTAATAATTTGAATAATTTTGTCTAGGTCAGTGGTCTCAATCTTTTTTGGTATGCGGCCCCCCTTGTGTATGGTGCATCTGTTCGTGGCCCCCCAAAGAACATTCTAAAACATAAAATTTGAATTAAACAAAACATATTAAATAACACAGAGTAGTACTGTTGGTTAATTAAACAGAATTTATGATCAATTAATTTTTTTTAACTGTCATAAAACTGGACACCCCTGGCATCATCTCAGAGTCCCCTAGGTAGCCATGTCCCCCAGTTTGAGAACCACTAGTTTAGGTAAACAGGTATTTTGTGTCATTATAATTTTAACACATTATTTATGCTTGATTCTTTTTTATTTGCATTGCTTAATTTTAGCATGACTGGAATTCTCTTAGGCCCAATCCCATTTCTCTGTCTTACCCCTACCCCTTGGTTTTGCACGTTCACGTGAGAGTAAGGCCCAATTGGGATAGCTCTTTCTCTCTCGTGAATGTGCAAAACTAAGGGGTAGGAGTAAGGGAAAGGGGTAAGACAGAGAAATGGGATTGGGCCTTACTATCATACCAATCAGTATCCAGTTTGTTCTAAACTTTGTTTGCAATAGTGGATCTGCTATTTTCCTTCATCTATCCTAATTGTTTTAATTTACTGTAAATGTTGCTAATCAGTGCAGCCCTGATGGCCTGGTAGAGTAATAATTTCAATAAGAAATCATTTGCATTGCGTAAGTGTCAAGCGTGCCCATCTGCGCATAGCCACGGCGAGTATACTTGGAAAGCTGTGTAGACCGGACGCGGAAAAAAGTATACCTGGCCCTTCAGGTTTTTGCGTACTTGGACTTGTAAAAAGTGGATCGTGAAGACATTTTAATCTTTCACAATCAATATCGTCACATTGCACACACCTATTTGTAGCAATAGCCAACAATACATTGTATTGGTCAAATTATCGATTTATGCCAAAAATCATTAGGATATTAAGATCATGTTCCATAAGGATATTTTGTACATTTCCTACTCTAAATATATAAAACATATATATCATTAATATTATTAGTTGCAAAGAACTTCATTTGGACAACATTAAAGGTGATTTACTCAATATTAAAAGTTTTTGCACCCATAGATTCAAGATTTTCAAATAATTGCATTTCAGCCAAATATTGTCCTAATAACTTATTTGCTCAGCTTTCAGATTAATAAATTATTTTTATATGACTGGTTTTGTGGTCACATAAATGACAGTAACTTACTGTAGATTTTACATTCATGTTATTTACTGGCAAAGTTAAATGAACATGAAACAGTTTCAGTCTTTATCTTCTACAGTAAGTTTCTGGCAACCAGCTGCATAATTACTGCTAATTTTTTTACAGTGTATGATTTCTATGCTGATTTTATTACTGCAACAATAGTAAGTAGTGCTAGCACCACTGGGAAACGGCTTAGATGCTCTTGAAGGTGAACTTGAACTGCTGGTGACCTCACAGTGGTGTTTCATAAGGGAAGTATTCCTAGCATTCAGGTCTCGCTCCATTCTGGTATAAAAGACCCACTTCAATCAGTTCCCGATGGCTAAAAATCAAGCTTTTTAATCTCAATGATTATCCCGTTTCACACATATCACCAATACAAAAAGGGTTGTGAATGCTGATTTATCTTCACTTTAAAAACTGACCCAGACACCATAACAGACACAAACTTTCATCCCACTCATCCGTCCCTCTAATGCGAAGATCTCGCAGGGTGCCGTGGCCTAACCATCTCTGACAGGCTGACAAATTACATTACGCTTTATCGGGAGACCCGCAACTTATTTGGTGAGCTATTTTCTAAGGCACTTAGGTAAAGATCCCACTCTTGCACGCGACCTTTTTTAGATACCCTGACTTTGCTGTCGCATTTTGAGTGGCTATAAAGAGAGCAGCCTGTAGTGTAAAGGCCAGATCTATCTCTACAGATATGCAGAACTAATAAGCTGCTGCATGGAAAGTGTCAAACACCGACAGTGGGCACAAAACGTAATGGAGCGGAGAGGGAGAGAGATATGTAAGGGTCAAAAAAAATGATACAAACACACACCGGCTTACTCACAGTGTGTAGTCGTTGAAAGCACCAGGCCGAAAAGCAAGCAGCATCCATCATTTCTGTCTGTTTTTTTAAGCCACACACACACACCTGGCTGAGCAACATCTGCACAAACACATCTGCTGCTCCTCTGAACCGCACTGAGGAGCAGTGAGAGGCTCTGCTACTTCAGAAATAAATTTGTGGGCGTGGCAGTCGTGCATTTATTACAAATTTACAACAGATAGTTCTCATTTGGTACTCAAATTTGAATGGGCCGCACTAGTAATAATGGCTTAAAACATTTCTAGTGCTGTCCATAATATAGACCAGGGGCCTGCCAAAGCACATTATATTAAAAGTCTCAATTGTAATATTTATTTATTACATATTTTTTATATTAGCTTGGCTTGGTTTACGCATGTTAACAATTTAAACAATACTAAAACATATCAACAATTAAAATAAAATCAACAGGTACATTTTTTTTTTGAGTAGACTATATCAAAAAGTAGCTCTCCAGATTGTTTTAGTCATTGTGGTAGCCCTTGCTCACAAAACGGTTGGAGACCCCTGAAATAAAGGGTCTAGGTCAGTGGTTCTCTTATTTTGGTATGCGGCCACCCTTGTGTGTGGTGCACCCATTCGTGGCCCCCCCAAAGAAAATTTAGGACATAAAACATTCTAAAACATATATTGAACAAAACATATTAAATTACGCAAAGTAGTTTTGTTGGTTAGCAGCCTTATTTTTCTGAGGTTTAAATAAAATGGGGCCCCCCGGCATAATTTCAGAGCCCCCTTGGTAGCCACTTCCCCCAGTTTGAGTACCACTGGTCTAGGTAAACAGGTATTTTGTGTCATGATCATTTTTATGCATGATTACTGCATGATTCTTTTTTATTTGTGTTGCTTTATTTTAGCATGACTGGAATTCTCTTGCTATCTGACCAATCAGTATCCAGTGATGGATCTTTTCATTTTAAAGACCCCATGAAATAAAAAATAAAATAAAAAATTCCTTTTAGAATAAATATGTTAGGGTTGTGATAAATATGATACCGTTGATCAGGTCGTGATGCGTGATGTGACCCCACGCAATACGTCATGACGTCAAGAGGTCACAGAGGACGAACGCGAAACTCCGCCCCAGTGTTTACAAGTGTGTTGAAAGAGGACCGTTCCTACGTCGTTGTATGTCAAATGATACTAATTAATGTCTTTGTGTCAGTTTATTGTTTACAATGGTCCGCAAATGTGCGTTTTATATATGTAACACCTGACCTCCCTAAGTCACTACGCATTTACGTTGGGTTGCGCTGGATCAGACCTAGACGAAAAGTTGTGGTTTAAAAGAGCATATCTTTTATTTTTCTTGTCAAAAATGACAATCGTTTTGCTAGATAAGACCCTAATGCCTCGTTTGGGATCGTTTATAGACCTTTGAAACTCCGTTGAAAAAAACTGTTAAGTGTTGAGTTAAGTATTAAATGTTGGGCTCTATTAAGGTCCATTAAAATGAGAAAAATCCTGCAACGTTTTCCTAAAAAAACATAGTTTCTTCTCGACTGAACAAAGAAAGACATCAACATTTTAGATGACATGGTGGTGAGTAAATTATCTGGATTTTTCTTTTAAGAAAATGGAATATTCCTTTAAGAATAAATATAAATTGGTATGGTCCAAAACATTGACAAAATGTTCATACAGAAGATATAAGCATTCAAACCTACAGTTTGGCACGTGCGGTAAAAAAAGGTTAGAATTTTGATGACATCACCCTGCACTTCAACTTCTCATAAAATTTCCCGTCCAATGAATTGCTTTTAATATGCTGAAGCATCCCCGGCCTCTACATTTTGTCACAGTACAGTGCCGGACTGTGTCATAAAGAAACACTATTGGCTATTTAAAAAAAAGGGGGAGGGTCTTCTTAATAGTTCAGTTGTTTCACTTAAACTTATGTCACCACATCTAATAATGTGGCACACATTCCAAGGCACTTCGGTAGGCCTTTAATGCCTGTTTGGGTTCATATCAGAGCAAAAAATAGGCAAGTAGAACAGGTTGTTGGAGATTTCATATGCTGAACTGAGATTATACACTACAGATTTATGTGACCCACGAACTGAAGAATAATCAACTACAAATGAGTTTACGAGAAAAAGAAACTACTGTAATTTTGTTCTTTGTCTCGACAGCTTTAAATCTGTTTGCCATTGACCGCCGCACAGCACGACAGCATATTCGTTCAAAGCAAGTGTAGAACAGCTGTGCCGTTGTTGTTGTTGTTTACTAATCTTTCCTTGCATCTTTAAAATAACTATTAGACTCACAAAAGCAGATGTCAATTGTTTTTTCCTCCACTGTGGTTTCTTTCAGCAGAATTAAGAGGATTAGAGGCACTACATTTGCTGCTAATAAAAGCAAAAGAGGAAGGCAGATACAGAAATGAAGAGAGAAAATCAAGAGAGTGAAACTCATCCGAACTGTCAACGTGTAAAGTGGAATTTGCACATGAAAACGCCGGTGTTGAATTTGTGCATTTGATAACTCTGACATGCAGGTCTGCTAGTGGAGTGATCAGAGATGCCGCCGTCGTCATGATCTATTTTTTACGCTCTTCATCTCTCCTCTGGCAGGCAATTATCTTTTAAAGAGGAAGACTTCGGGTAGGCCTGCCTTGCATCTTATTTGTTTAAAGGGAGAAGTTACTGGTTAAAGATGCCGATATCATAACTGGAATAAAAGCTGATAAATAGAATATTAAAATTTTAACTAATCTATTGAACCATCAGACTGTGAAGAGGCGATCGATCAATTCTATAAACTGGCCATTTTGAAAATGTAACTACCTAGGCAAAATCCAGCTAAATGTCAGCGAGATATCAATAAATATTCTGCACATAACAATAGCTCTCAATCACCATAAACGTGCGCCTAAGACGCCTGTATGCATGCAAATGCCAGCACGCTGTAGAGGAAGAAGTCTAATTGCACACCATCCTGATAAATTATGTTTTCATCTCCTGTCTGGACAATCCACCTTACCTTTGATGGATAGGTTACACGTGTCTCTCTCCTCCTCTAATGCTACTCCTCAATTTCTCCCTCCTCTTACTATTGTTCCTCTGCTGTTACAGCACCAGTGGCATCAGGATTCTGTGGATTAGATTCAGGAATGCTTGTTCCCTCCTCTTTCCCCTGTGCATCATTCTCAATCCTCTCATCTTTCCCGAACAAAAGCGGATTTAAGCCATTAAAGGTGCGATAATCCTGAGAAGATGGGGTGAGGTGGAAATGGGTACGTGCGAGACGGAAAGACAGAAAGGTAGGGAAGGAGAGATTTAGCACTGTGTGGAGGTTTCAAAATCACACGTGAGGTGGCTGATTAACTCTTCAGAATTCAAACCACAGTGGAGGTTAAACAATCAGCAGGCCCGCAATGAATCTGTGAACACACAACTCTGCAGAAATGGAGCGTCTGTACTTTTGAAAGTTCTTCAAATTTCTTGTCCCATGCATGTATAGCAAATATTTTGTTTGCCAAATTTGTTACTTTCATCTACCAGAATATAGTATTTTCAGCACAGTTTAACACATTTTACTATGTTAAAATATTACAGAATTCTGCCCTGTAAAAAAAGATTTGTTGGTTTAACTTAAAGTAAGTTACCTGGTTGCATTCATAAAAATGGGTAAAATTGTTGCCATCTACTGTATTTCCCGGACTGTAAGTCGCACTTTTTTCATAGTTTGACTAGTCCTGTGACTAATAGTCAGGTGTGACTTATATGTCAAAGTTAATTCATATGAATAAAGAGAAACCATTACCGTCTACAGCCCCGAGAGTCCACTATATGCTGCTCCTGTATTTATGTAATCCAATGGATTCAGTGATGTGGAATGACTTCTGGAGTTTGGTGAACTTGATTTGGTTTGTCGTGTTAATTTAGCCAATTCAGATTTCCAGGTATGTTCTATCTGCTATTGTGTTATCTGTATAAATGTTAATATCAGGTTAACATGTATGGACACCTATTCAGTCTGCTGTTCTATGTGCCATTGTTTAGTTGAATAACTTGCCTTTCCAGATTGAATGTCTGTTCTTGGATTTTGTGAAATCATTTTCTAAATAAACACAATGTATAGTCCAGCGCGATGTTTTTTCCTCTTCAAAACACATTTTTGACTGATGGGACTTATACTCCGGAGCGACTTATAGTCCAGAAAATACTTTTAATATTTTTAAGTTGAACCAACTTTGTTACAGTGAGTACATTTTTTAAAAGCCCCCAAATCGTTCACAACTATTAAATCTAAATTAAAATTCTAGATATATTAAAAATGAAAAAAGATATGTATGTAAAATAATGTACCAAATATAAGACGTGCCACCCTGCATCATTACATGCAATTTCTGTCTAATATGCCAATAATGGTTGCCCAGTGGTAATTGTGTTACTGTGCATTATGCTACTGCAGCCTTTAAGATGGCAAAAAATTAAATAAAAAAATAAGATTAACACAAATCAAAGCACAATATTGAAGAAAAATATGATATATAGCAACTTTTTAAATATTGCGATATTCGTTTGCGATACAATAAAATAGACTTAAAAACTGTAAATGATATAACCAACACACATGTCACAATGATTTTTCTGATCCTTGATCATCTTTCACATGGCAGAGCATGCACATGCCCTCATACCCACACAGTCACTAACATTGGTATGCCAGTGTCTATTCTGGTGTGCATCGACCTGAAACTATATGTAGCTATAAATAACATTCAGTTAATGCAAACAGTTGTAATATGCATAGAGCAATATGTTTTTTTGCTATCTATGGATATTTCAATATATTATCAATGCATTTACCTAATAAATAAAGTCAGGTATGGTAATCCAGCACTACAACAGTCGGATGCACGTGCATGTGTCTAAAATAAATCAAAACTTTGGCAAATCCCCATTCACAGGTGCACCGCTTACAGAGAATCAGGGTTTTTCTCCGAACAAAAAAGCTAAGATTATAAAGATGCTGTGATTTGACTGGTAAATGCCAAATACAACCCTACTAATACTGGTTAAACAGAACGTGTGTTGTTTTTCAGTACATCTCAAGGCTGGGAAATCCATCAGCCCAATTCTACACAGCTTTTTGTCTCAGTTCTGCCATTTCTTATTCATTACCTCAGCCAAACAAACACTAACACACGAAAATGCAAATGACAAGGACACATGCGCAAGCACACACAAACCCACGTTCTCAGAAAAGGCTAATTTAATAGGAAAATGGGAGTTAATGAACATCAACCTAATTGCCTTTTATCTTCATTAGATTAATGGAAAACTCATTGTGTGTTGAGGGTAAAACGTGCCGTTATCCTGCATCTAGCACACAGCATTCAGATGCGGGATTTTCAAATTAAGTGAGACAGACAGACTACTGCCTTACCGAGCATTTTAGCAGAGAGCACTTACATTACTCAAAACACAAAAGTATCAATAAAAAAGCCTAATGTAATAAGAATTGATGGTTTTACACAATGTGTGCAATAGTGTTGCTTATTAAATCACCACATTGTTAACACCAAACACTGTTGCAATCAACTGGGTCACTTATGAGTTCCCACTACACTTACGATGCTGCCTATGTAGGCAGTAGACAGTCAGGGAGTTTACTATGATATAGAACAAAGCTAGTGAGTGATACAAAAAGAGATTTTTTATTAATCTCTAAGTGAAAATTATTAATCCTTTTTGTTTAACTTTATCAGTAACACTTGAATCCTTCAAAACGATTTACAATTAAACTGAAATTCCTTTACAACTGCCACTAGGGACTATTAACATTTTGCTCTTGCAATGTTAAACTGCAATTGTTTTTAAAATATATAAAAAATACATATTTTTCTTTTCAGTAATAGAAGTGAGTTTTTAGTAATTAAAAGGCAAAATACTGGATACAAGATGTGTTCTAATGTGTTTTAATATACAATTGCCTAAAGGATTATTAGGAACACCATACTAATACTGTGTTTGACCCCCTTTGGCCTTCAGAACTGCCTTAATTCTACGTGGCATTGATTCAACAAGGTGCTAAAAGCATTCTTTACAAATGTTGGCCCATATTGATAGGATAGCATCTTGCAGTTGATGGAGATTTGTTGGATGCACATCCAGGGCATGAAGCTCCAGTTCCACCACATCCCAAAGATGCTCTATTGGGTTGAGATCTGTTGACTGTGGGGGCCATTTTAGGACAGTGAACTCATTGTCACGTTCAAGAAACCAATTTGAAATGATTTGAGCTTTGTGACATGGTGCATTATCCTGCTGGAAGTAGCCATCAGAGGATGGGTACATGGTGGTCATAAAGGGATGGACATGGTCAGAAACAATGCTCAGGTAGGCTGTGGCATTTAAACGATGCCCAATTGGCACTAAGGGGCCTAAAGTGTGCCAAGAAAACATCCTCACACCATTACACCACCACCACCAGCAGCCTGCACAGTGGTAACAAGGCATGATGGATCAATGTTCTCATTCTGTTTACCCCAAATTCTGACTCTACAATCTGAATGTCTCAACAGAAATTGAGTCTTCAACTGTCCAATTTTGGTGAGCTTGTGCAAATTGTAGCCTCTTTTTCCTATTTGTTGTGGAGATGAGTGGTACCCAGTGGGGTCTTCTGCTGTTGTAGCTTATCCACCTCAAGGTTATGCGTGTTGTGGCTTCACAAATGCTTTGCTGCATACCTCGGTTGTAACGAGTGGTTATTCCAATCAAAGTTTCTCTTTTATCAGCTTGAATCAGTCGGCCCATTCTCCTCTGACCTCTAGCATCAACAAGGCATTTTCGCCCACAGGACTGCTGCATACTGGATGTTTTTCCCTTTTCACAACATTCTTTGTAAACCCTAGAAATGGTTGTGCATGAAAATCCAAGTAACTGAGCAGACTGGGAAATACTCAGACGGGCACATTTGGCACCAACAACCATGCCACGCTCAAAATTGCTCACATCACTTTTCTTTCCAATTCTGACATTCAGTTTGGAGTTCAGGAGATTGTCTTGACCAGGACCACACCCCTAAATGCATTATAGCTACTCTGCCATTGGTTGATTAGATAATTGGATTAATGAGAAATTGAACAGGTGTTCCTAATCATCCTTTAGGTGAGTGTATAACAAAAACAACAAAAGTTATAACATATTTAATAATAAATATAATATGTAAAAGTACAAATTTATAAACGGTAAATATAAGGCTAAAAGTTTAGCCGGCATCACATTTACATTTTACAAATCTGGCCCTCGAAGAAGAGTACTTGAAGACCTCTGGTCTAAGTGAATATAGGGCTCTGACTGCAACAACTCAGAAAGTTACAAAACTCACACCAACACACTAAACTATAAACTGCCACAAGAGGAAGAGAGTAAAATAATTGAGAGCAAATAAAACCAAAAGGAAACTTTGCAAATGCTCGGTTTAAACCACCTGTAACTCCACCTGTCAGCTGAGAATTGGAAACACGCTGCAGATTTGCCTGAAAGCCCCCATACATGACATTGGATGAGAAGATGTTAATGAAGTCTAGCCGTGGAACAGTCCCGACGGGGATCACTCGACTGCCGATCAGAAAGGCAGGGCTGCCTAATTTATACCTTAGAGGGAGGAGATCACAGCACGCACTGCCCTAATGATCTCATCCTGCCTGGGGGAGCACGGGTAGGACTAAGCCCCCAGGCCACGACAAGGGGTTGAAGATGGTATTAAGGGCCCAGTAAAAGGGAGGGGATCTGCCCCACGGCCAACCGCTGTGGGGTAAACCACCCACCAGATGCCCCGTGACTAATTTCACTGAAGCGAAACGTTGCTAGGCTCCACCCGCAGGCTGCAAGATCAATAAGAGGAGGATGCGGGAGTCAGGGTGGGGACACTGAAAAGGCATTAAAAGCCCAAAAGCTTCAGATTGGGATGTCATGGTCTGGATCTGGAGAGGAGTTTGAAGATGATGCCAGTCAGGCTGAGGGAAGCTTGCATTATTTTCTGAAGCCGTGTCATAAAAAGCTTCAGAGGATTTTACCACGTTAACCACCTACAGCTTGATCGGAGCTTAAATACGACATCCATACTACAGCGCTGGTAATACCATCCACACTCTCTTTTGCTCCCTCTCTTTGGCGCAAATCTATAGCACAAACAGTCTTGTTCAGCATTCAACATGTGTCTCCCCGCGCAACCAATCCTCTCAGTCGGCCACTGTGTTGCTACGGCAACCTTCGTGGCATTACGACGGTACGTGCGCCAGACAGAGCACCCGCTCTGCGTTGCCCACCTCAGATCAATCTCTTCTGTTACTGAGGAAGATTGAGAAAAAGAGTAAGTGAGCGCATGAGAGAGAGGGAGATGAATGGATAATTAAGCATGGGCCATGATTAGTACCTTCTCAAGCACTTCAGCAAATCAAATCAGCGTGTGATTTGCCTAAACAAATCTGAGCGCTTCAGATTTCCATTTATCCAGTCTTTCTTGACCATTTTCTCTTCTCTTTTAGCAAATGTTATGTTTAATCATTTTTCAATACATGGTTTTTCATACTTGGGACTTATCGTTCCTTCGAATGATGTACGGAGATGGCAGGTGTGTATGGGGTTCGGGTTTGAGAATCATGAGCCGAATTCGCATCATGGGCATGTGAAGGTTTGTTGTGCCAGCCGTCCCTCCCTCCCGGCGCGCCAGGGAGAGAGATATCTCGTGTTGAGTGGTTATGGGAGGGGTTGGTCTGTATGCTGCTCTGAGATAAGGGGAGTATAAAATTCAATTAACTGAAAAACCCATACAACAGCATTCAGACCCCCTCCCGTTAATTTTTATTATTCTCTCGCTTTTCTTAATCTAGGAATGGCGTGTTTTGATTACAGACCAAACCTGAAAGACCAGGGGCTTGTTTCGGAAAGGAGGTTAAGTGCAAACTCGGAGTATGTTAATCCTGAGGGAAACTCTGTGTTTTCTGTTTTTAAAATTGGGGGTATGTCAAACCCGAGACAGCGGTGTAAGTTAAGCCTGTTTTAGAAGGAGATGTAACTTAGAGTCTGTGTCCAGGGTAACTTACTCTGTGAACCTAACATGGTCGGGAGTACGTTTTAAACTTAGAGTTTTTGGCGGTCTCCGATAAGCAATAATTATCATTATATCAATACTCATCCTTAAGTGACTAATATCAGCCTTTGTGGCTGTGGGCTTACATCTGAACAGTTGCCTTTATGTTTCTTATGAATCCACTTATCAGAGCTGCTGGTTTAGTGGGTAGTGATGTGCACAGTGGGCAGCATCATCGTACCTTTGGCAATCTAAGTTTGAATACTTGCTGGCGTATTTCGGTTTTATTAATGAAAAACATTTGTAAAGTTCATAGCCTTCTATGCCAAAGTCTTATGCCCAATTTCCTTTTTAGCTGAGTTGCTGTCATCTTTTCGTTCATGGGAATACATTTGCATTAAAATGAATATAAGGTGTAATATATAATACAGTCCTCAGTTTATTTACTTATGATATTTTAACCGTGATTAAAAATGTTATGTACGCATTTACTAGAGTAGCAATTTTCTTTAAAATATATGCTCATAGTTGCTGCACACTTTTAGGGTGTTTTCACATCTGTAGTTCGGTTCATTTGGCAGCTTTGGTTCCTTTTCACACCACACTGATTGCTCTGGTCCGCACTAGTTGAAACGAACCAAAATTCAGTTATGTGATAAGATCCACATCACTCATTGGCCACATGTCTTTGAACATATTTCCTAAACTGCTTCTCGATTGGTCAGAATCAACGTGCACGATATTCCAACGGAACACCCGGACGTAAACAAAAAGGAGGAAAATACAACAGAGACCATGGACAGACGACTGCGCGCTGTAATTATGTCCGTGGTAGTTTGTATCCAGCATATCCTAGAATGAATCGGGGATGTGGCTTGAAAACATTTTAATGCACTACAAACGGCAAAGCCACCAAATTTCTGAGGCTCCGCCCACACCTCCACACATCTCCAGGTATGTCCGCGATCTGCCATTGTGCTAATATTGCCAATAGAAACTGTCAACAAACACTTCCTCATCCAATAATGCACTGCGCAGCTGACTACGGCAGCTGGTTTAGTCCAAAAATGTGCAGTACTTTTGCAGTAAGGTCGGTTCGATCACGGATCGTGTTCTCACCACAAATGAACCGCTCTACGGTTCGTTTGAAGGCGTACCGAGACCACCTCTTCAAGGAGGTCTCGGTCCGCTTGTTGGTCCGCTTTTGGTGCGTACCAGAGTTCGATTGCTGCATTCTCACCTGCCCAAACGAAACGCACCAAGTTAGCAATTGAACTCTGGTACGATTCAACCGAACTAAATGAGGCAGGTGCGAAAGCACCCTTAAATAGGCTAAACACTAATGATTGCTGGATGGCAACAAAATAAATGTGCCTGTCTTATCAAAAATTGTGTGACAAAATTTATTTTTGTACATCTTTAATATTGATTGAATAAAATCATGTCAAAGATTAAAACCATAATAAAATTAAAGGCTAAAATCAGACTTTAGTATGGTTTTTACAGACTGGTCACATATAAAATGTTTAGTTTTTTTGTCATAATTGTGGTGCTTTTTCTCACATATTTAGTCATTTGTATCCATTTATAATTGAATTATAATTAGATGAAGGATGAAAAGTGTAGATACCTGTCTATTATAGACAGAAACTTTCTGTCTTCCCTACTTTCAGTTTACGTAATGAAAAGTATCCAGACATATTTTTTTATGTCCTTTCGCCCTGGTGAATCTGCAGTAATATGCTCCACTGATGATGACTTTCATAGTAGTTGTGCCTGTGCTTAACTCAACATACTTAAGAGTCGATTGAACTAACTCATTTCAGCTCTTCTGTAACCAAAAACTCAGAGTTTCCCATCTCAGAACAAATCAACTCAGTTCAAATTTTAACTCAGAGTTAGTTGAACCTCACTACTGAAACAGGCCCCTGTCCAATCTATAAAAGCAACAGCAGCGGTGCTACCCTGTGTGAAAGACAGAAAAATGTCTGCAATATACAAAAGCCACAACTATGCAATATTCTTAAAATAAGTATATCTAATCAATATCTCTGAAAGCTTAGTTTGTGGGTAAAAAAATAAGATATTAACGGTATAATTGTATTAACCGTACACTGTTTTTATACTATACCACTGCATAGCCAGAAAGCATACTTCAGTGGTCGAGGTTTGGTACTTCAACAAAGTTGTGGCACCTACCATGTGCCACCAAATGGAGTCCTAAAACAACACTGACTCTCCAAAACCTTTATTATTTTTCTCCATCATCTACCTAACTGTGCATTCACACCACCGACGGCGAGAGCGTCAAACTGGCCAGAAGTCATTTATTTTCAATGTGAGCCAGCGGCGAAGTCCGGCAAGCAGCGGTGCAGTGCGTCTTGGTTGGCGCCGTTTTCTACAGTGTTTTTCAGCATTTTTTAACCACACATTTCTACTGCTATCATCACTCCTAAGCTTTATATGTGACCCTGCCTTCTTGTAATCTACTGTGTATTACATAAAATCATTCCACAAAATGTAAAGATTCTGCGAAAATATAATTTTGATATATGCAATGTCAAAATCAAACTTTGATGGTCCTAATCTTATCGTTACATGATCATTGCATAACTCTTTTATTTTTTTAATAATGTGATTCAATACCCTTTATGTACAAATGGAAGCATCCATTATATTTCTCCATCCAAATTTGTCCCTATGTTTTATCTGTCCGTTAGTCTGTCTTTTTTCTTTCTATCGATTGAGCTGCCACCCCTTCCTCGTGAGTTATTCTCAGTGTCCATCTCTTCTTATCCGCAGCTACATTCTCCTCCCTATCTGTTCGGTCTCTACTGTTTGGAGCATGAGGCTCCAGTGGAGGGCCTATCATCATCCTGCATTACATGCTGAGTCATTGTGAGGTTTGTATGGAGGAAAGGAGAGTAATCAGAGATTAGCCAGCCACCCAGAGTTCAGTCTGCCCTCTGTCAGCAGGCTGATTAGGGCTCTTTCCCTCTCCGCTCCAGTGCTACCTGCCTTCCACTACTTTCTTCAGTTTGTCATGAGAGTAAGGAATTTTGAGGGAATAGTTCAGAAAAAAAATGCAATACTTACATACCCCTTGTTTCAAATCAACAGGGATGACTTTCATCCTGCCATGGATAAATTTAGGAGAATGTCTAACAAATTTAACATTGGTAATAATAATACTACAACTGTGTTATTTAAAGGATAAACCACTTCATACTAGACTTCTGAACTGGACACTAAAGGGCTTTCTTTATTAATGACTTGAGGTCAATATATAGCACAGGTTTTTAAATAGACTGCATGGTAACATCTGACTTGGTTTTATGTATTTAAATAGACATTATCTGGTATAATGGTAAATTAAACAAGTCACCAAGAGCAAAACAAGAGACAGAGGGTTTATGCACCCAATATGAGTATTTTAATAAAGGAGTCTTTCCCACTTTCCTTCCTATTAAATGAAGAATTTCCTACTGACAATTCAAATGAGAGTTTTGTGCAGTGCAGAGTAGCGCTTGTTTGTCATTTCTACGATCACAAATGCAGAGATGGTTTTGTTTTAATTTCCTTACTTTACCAAACTGTTACGTTCTGCTCACTAGGGTTTTGCAGACAGACAATAGTATCGTGTATCAACGATTGTCAGACATATCGCCAACAGTAGGCTCTTATGACGATATTTGGGTTTCACTTTGCACAAGAGAGAGCTTGTAACACGCGTGGATTCCTTCTCGCACGCACCAGGACGCACCTTGGACTGTTGCTCGGACCTGAATGCGTGGCATGGACTCCTCCTTTAATGAACAGGACTCTTCCTCACACATGAGCTTGTAATACACACGGCTCTGACATTTCCTTGTACTAGAGAGGTTGTTGTTGACCTTTTGACGTCATTAAGCAATACGCAAGGTCGCACTGGTGCGTCACACGGCTATTGCAAGATGAGAAGTTGTAATTTAACCTCTCGACGCTCACTAGTTCGTTTGTGGGATGACGTCAGTTTTTTTAACGCTGCACAGCAAAATCACCAGTGTTAAATCAACACTGCTGGTGTATATATGGGGACCACCAGGCTGGTGTTACTCATATAAACTAGGGATGCACCGAATCCAGATTTTTTGGGTTCGGCCGAATACAGAATCCACTGTTTAAGATTCGGCCGAATCCGAAACTGAATACCAAATCCTACTCGCATTCTTATTCCATTTACAGGGCTTGCAAAATTTCAAAATCCCTGGTAGCCCTTCGTGCAGGCACTCTGCAGTTTTTGGTAGCCCGAAATTTTGCCAATACAAAGCCAATAGGGCCTCTAACCACAATGTTTAATCTGCTATTCGTTGTTTCGATGCTGTTGTTTTTTTAACAAACAAAAAAACTGGATTTCCATGTAAACCCACTGTTCCTGCTCATCCCCACACCAGATATACCCACTATTTAAAAGTGGTTCAGTGGGCCACAAAACTCACAGTTTGGATCATCCTGTTAGAGATTGGATCATTTTTTCGATCAGAAAAACAGGGGCTACTGTCGCTTTAAGATTCTGCACAGAGTCACTCTCTTCACTGCCCGTACAATCTATATCACTTTAAAGCTTGCTGCGAGAGATTTAATTTTTTACATGAGGATAGTAATGACTGACAGGACGAAGTTGGAAAAATCCATGACAAATCAGTACGGATTGCTTCCTGTACTGCGGCTTCGCCCGATCGCGAAAGTGAAAGTAAAACTTGAGCGTGTGCTCAAACGCAATTTAAATACCCAATGCCTGAATTTCATGCACCACAATTACCCATCCGAATCTGTGAGAGGATACATAAGCATTTAAATATATTTTTTCCTCCCTATAAGTCAAGATAGCCCGACGGGCAGGGCGGGGATGCATTTTGATAGCCCGACTGCAAAGCACAACGAAAGCGATGCGGTGCAATGCGTTAGTTTTTCCAGGTGCGTCCACGAAATGTGAAACGGCCCTAAGGCTCACCGGAAAAAAACACTTATCTCCACGTCAGCACCTGAGGTGTGTAATCAACGCCCGTGTGACGTCGACCAGCGTAGCGCAAGCTTAGGGTTCGGTTCGAAAAAAAATCTAAGATTCGGCCGAACCCGAACCCCGTCAAAAAGCCCAGTATTCGGCTGAATCTGAATCCTGGATTCGGTGCATCCCTAATATAAACACCAGCAGTGTACATTTAACACTGGTTATTTTGCTGTGTGCTAACAATATCTATATAGCCTAATGTCTACAAACATTAATAATATTGACATTGCTATACATCGTTTAAAAGGTCTACGGGTTTAGCATCAGTGTATGGTCTCTGTTTTGAGATACAGATGCTCTAGCATCATAAATGTAGTATTTTGTGACAGAAGTCCAGATGACAACATGCAAAATATAAACGGGACTTCTTACCTGTGTTGATATAACGATCGCAAGTCGAATCCAGTCTGTTTGAGATGTGTGAATAACCCATGAAAACGGTCTAATAGAATACATCCAATGACCATTTTTGTCCACAAATGCGTATAATCCATGAAATATAGATATATAGTCTGTTGTTTACATCAGATTTTGCATGAACATCTTGTAATAGAAAATAATATACAATCTGAGAACTATTTGCGTCGTAACAAGTATATGAGATTACACTTAAGTTCTGCTAAACACATAAACCCGCGGTCAAACTTTGTTTCTAAAAGTAGGCGGGAGTATAATACACAATATCCAAACAGCGCTGTCAAATATCGTGACGTCATCTGACTCGCTCGTTCCTCCAATGACTTCATGGAAAATAATGATAGACAGAACGTGTAGCCAATTAGATAACGAATCCAACGATCTTTGTGTGACGTTTTATTTTCTGGTGTGGAAACTGCATTTTATAAGCTAACATAAGGATAAATAATAATAAGAATGAACTTGTTTGCATGTAAACAAAAGACTTTTATTTTGGGGCTGACTGGCACTTAGAAAAGGCACTAGTCTTACAAAAACCCTTGCAAAAACCTAATTTTTGGGCCTATTGAACTCAAACGTGAAACATAACTTCTTTAGACTTGTGGCTATAGACTCCTTCAAGGTTTGTAAACATTGAATGAATATCGGGTGCGCGCGCAGCATTGGGTCAAACTGTTATACCATCCTGGCTTTATAATTTAACCTAACAGGGCTGAAAAATGATGACTTACCTCAAATGAAGTGAGCACTACAAACACAAGCCTCTTTGATATTTGCATTGTCCCAGTCTGCACGTTAATTGCTTGCAGCCGCAGATGTTGTATTTTTTTTGTTGTTGAGATTCTGCATGAATCGCGAAAACGTAACGGAAGACCTGATGCGATTTTCAAAGCTCACGACGCAAGTAAGCATTTTTGACGATACCGAATAACACGCAACTCAATCTGCTGTAATGACTTTTCTGACCCCGACATGCGCAGTGGGAACTGCCTGTGACGTGAACCGTGAAGGGGTCTATGGGATCATTGCATTTCTAGGTTTCAAACACATATTTATTATTACGTTTTTTAGTAATAAATAAAGATGTAATGCAAAAAAAGATTTAATTTATAACTTAAAATAATGTTGAAACCTGAAAAATGAAGCTCAAAGTGTCTTCTCTCTAATGATACCATAGTTATGCTTATACCCTAAATGGTTTAGTAAAAACAACAATTTTAGTGAAAGTAGGTCTTTTCATGGTTTGGGCTAGTGTGGGGTGCTTTTCAAGAGGTTAAAAGTGCATATTTTAAATTTTTTGGTAAAAATGACAATCGTGTCGCTAGATAAGACCCTTACGCTCGGTTGGGATCGTTTACAGCTCTTTAGAGCTATTAAATTGAGAAAAATCCTGAAATGTTTTCCTTAAAAAACATTATTTCTTCTCGGCTGAACAAAGAAAGACCTAAACATCTTGGATGACATAGGGGGGAGTAAATTATCTGGATTTTTGTTTTATGAAAGTGGAGTATTCAAAACTTATCAATTCTGTAGTCAAATGGACAGAGCCTTTCCATCAAAAAATATTTTCATATCTTATGCATTGTCCACGGAAACGCAAAAGTAAATTACATCTTTCATAACCCATTCAGTTGTACCGTTTCTGATATTGCATTCTGCAAGCATTTCGATCCACATTAATATTCCACGTCTTCACACTGCTAGCTTTCATTAGCCCATAACTCCTCAACACACATCTCTGGTTCAAAAACTTTCACCATCTCTGCTTACAAACATAATTTCCTTCCATCTCCTCTCCCTCAACGAAAACACGCACAAATCTTCACATCTCCAACCGGCGAGGTGAACGATCCCTCCTCTCAAAACTTGTTTTAAACAGATGAACATGAGTCTGGTAAGAAAAGAACAGCTTTGATTTACAGGAGGCGCCGAGAGATGCGGCTATAGGGTTCAGAAGGCAGCACAGCGGCCCCGTGGAGATGGATGAGCGTGTAAAGAGCTGACAGAGTGCATGCTGTGTTTGTCCAGCCCTGAGGAGTTTAATGGGTTCAGATCGGATCTCACTCTGTATGACATTTCTGCTATTTGCAAGATTGCAAAATGTTTTATTTTTTACTTTACGAACGTACATGAAGGAATGTTAGAGAAGCGTGCATTCAGTCGGTGTTTCTCGACGGGTTCTTCTTGAATTAATCTTTCACTCTAATGAAACGCACAAGCCCCGTATGTGAGGTGCGGATGATGTATTGCTCTAAAACAAGGATAAATCAAGAGTTCTGACAGTACAACTTTTAAAACAATGACATGGCGCATCAATTAGAGAGAAGAATGCAATTCTCTCTATTTCAGCTCACTGATTAAATATTGCTTTTCCTTCTCTGTTCCTTGCTTCTGTCACATTAGGAGGAGAGGAGAAAAAATGAGATGTCTATGGAGCACTTCGCTGTTTTGATGGGGGCTTTAAATAAAATTCTGTATTGTAGGCGCTGTGCAGACCTGATTCATCATGATAAATCCATTTAGGAAATCAGTTGAGGTGTGTAAAACACAAAGCTTCATTTTTATGCGCTTTTACAACAAGTAGTTTTTGATAACAATGCAAAAGTAGGAGGAACCTATTCCCAGTCCCAGTCTGACAAACTCAGCTACGTCCTTGTAGAAACTGCAAGCAGATGATTAAAAGTATGCATTACTGAATGTTTGCACTGTTTACTAAATGCCTCGAGTCTATATATCACCAGATCTGTTTTGGCTGGGCTGCGACAGCTTGCAAGCTCTTTAAAAGCGTATTGCATTGAGAGGTGACGAATGCTTGAAATCCAGAACATAGCGGGATAAGTTTGATATTATTTCTTTTTCATTCTTATACTTTATTTCTCTTCGTCCCTGTAGGCTCTCAAGCCTGAGAGATTGGATGAGGCACAAATGAGAGCGACCGAGAGGGAGAATATATCACTAAACCTCTACCCTGAAGCGAAATTTCTCTACATCAGCTGTGTGGCTCTCCAGTAAAGCCTGACAGAGTAGAAGCCATTCGATGCTATAAAAAGGATTTCATAATAGACACATTACCTAAAATAAAATCATTTGAGGCATTTATTTTTGTGTGTGTACTGAAAGGGTTATAATGTGGTTAGAATCGTATAACTGGATTGTAAGGGCGGAATTGTAATTTACGGTCTCGTTCCTAAAGCCTTTTAGGAAAAACAATTCAATCTTTGACTTTGCAATGACTTATATTACATATATATTTTGAACATCCACAGAAGTTAAAATAGGATTAGGCTAATGAATGGACATCGCTAAAAACAAACAAGGACAATCGTGCTGCGTGTGATATAAAATGGTAAAGGATTAGCTTATTAATATTAAATAGTTTATGCAGAAATTGACAAGCAGGATTTCAGGACTGTTTGGTCACACAAGTTATCAATTAGAAGCATTTGAAATATTAGTTTGTTAACGGACAAGCTATCATCCACTTACCAATGCATGCCTTTGGGGAAATGTCAAGTAAGACAAACAATATTTACCATCTTAGCGGTCATTGAAATGTGTCAAATGGCAATGTATGAGGTTGTTGTGAATGTTTCTGTGCACTTTGGTCAGACTTCAGTCTGTTTTTAAAGGTGCTTTAAGAGCACATATTTCATTTCAAAGAAGAAAATGTATTTAGTATAATACAATGTGTTTGCGTGGCTTATGGTTAAAAAAACACATTGGCTGAGTCTGAAAACTAAGGCAGTGACTTGTTGCCTCGCTGCCTCATGAGGCAATGACTTCGGAGGCATGAAGGCAGCTCAGAGAAACGCTTTCAGACACACTTCATAGGCAGCGTGTTTAAAATATAAACAGAGAGCGCCTTTGTGATAACTAATCACATATTTGAAAACTACAATATTAATTTCTCATTAGAAATTCCATTAAAAGGTGTAAAAAGTGAAAATGTACATTTATTAACACAAAACTTGTGCCCCAGCCGCTTTCTTAACCGTCATTTTATTTTTTCGAACTCAAACAGGCTTGACTAATTACATTGCCCGTGCGCACACAAACAATGTGACGGAAATGTGACGCTCCTTACCATGTATGAAAGATTTGCTCACAATGCAATGCTAACAGGATTTAACTTACAGGCTGTGAGTCCGAAGCAGGAGGAATTATGATGTGTATGTGAGTGTGTAAGTACATGTTAACGATGTGCAAAAGGTACATACCCCAAAGTAAACGATGATGCAAGTTATCATCTCCAATGCGACATTATCATAATTCCTCCGGTTTCGGACTTACAGCCTGTAAGTTAACTCCTGTCAGCAACTGAATCTTTCAAACATGGTAAGGAGCGTCACGTTCCCAGCTGACGTCAGAGTTATTCAGGCCAATCACAACGTACAGATTAACTGCCAATCAGGGACACAGAGCTTTTCGAATTCGTGTGTTTCAGGAAGAGAGGGAAATCGGGAGCTACAAAAATGTACGGAATGTGAAAAATAATGTTTTTTAACCATAAACCACGTAATTACATTGTATAAAACCAAATACACAAAATAACGTTGTTTTTAGCAATGAAATAGGTGCTTTTTAAGTGAGTTGTATGATGCATACAGTATATGATAAAAATAAAATTCATCCCTGTTTGAAAATACACAGCTACACAACATGTGAAGAAGTTGAAAAGCTTATATTTGACATCAGTGTACATTTCTGGCAGGGCTTCTGTTGCAAAAAAAGAGGGTCTTATCAGACCATACTGAAATTGGATGACGGTATTGTCTTATCCTGTATCCCGCTGGGAAAAACCACAGATATATTACCAAAACTCGATAAAGCGCCCACCCCTAATGCGTGCACGCATGTCCTTCGGCTTTTTGCGATTGAAACGCAGACGTCTACTCTGTTCAGTGAGCGAGAAGCAGCACATTCAGTTCAGCACAGCAGTACAGCAGCTGACTCGTAAATGAATAAGTATAAAACAGTGCTTACACCTGTTGCTGTTACTGACTGGACATAAGAAAATAGTTCGTCTGTATACACGTACATAGTTTGTTAAAAAGACGAAGTGGAAGTTGCTGCTGGTAACATTAAAGTACTATTTTTGTTTGCTCAAATATGTACTACACTGTAAAAAATACTTTGCTGCCTTAATTTTTTTGTTGAACTAACTCGAATTTACAAGTCACCTTAACTTAATATTATTTATCTTGACTAAAGATGAGTTGTTATAACTACAGGTGAGTTGTTATAACTTAAAAAATTAAGTTGACTTTTCTCAACTATATTTTATATGTCGTGACAACTCATCTCTGTTGACATGACTTGTAAATCTGAGTTAATTTAACAAAACATTTTAAGGCAGCAAAGAATTTTTTACAGTGTAGCATTTAGTATCTTCAGGGTTCCCACACCTTAGTTAACTTCAAATTCAAGGACCTTTCAAGGACTTTCCAGGTCCAATATCCTCAAATTCAAGGACTAAATACGAGGACACATTTCAAAAGAGAGCAAGGTAACATTGTGTTACCTTTTAAGATACATTGTAACAGTTTCCTTTCGAGGGAACTCGCGCTGCGTCACTGCGGTCACACTTTGGGGACGCCTCCAGGGGTAAGTGCGTCTGAATGTGTATATCAAATTCAACCAATGGTGAGGATTAACGACAAAGACAGGGTGACGTGGTAGCCAGGAAGTATATCGCTATCTGAAATATTGCAGGGACGCAGGAAGTATGGCAAGGGAGACGCAGCGTCTCGTTCCCTTCTCAGGGAACAACAGTTACATACGTAACCAGAGACGTTTTCATGTGTCAAACACAACTATGCAAAAAAGAATTTTGGTCAACATTCACATACAGAAGATATAAGCATTTTGAGCGAACTGTTTAGCACGTGTGTGGAAAAAGTCTAGAATTTTAATGATATTATCATTAATGATAATTGATGCAAAACATCAATCCTGTCAATCATACGCCTCCATAAAACCTTTAGCACTGCCACACTCCTCAGTCTGCAAACCTCTCAGTGGTTTCATTTACCAAGCGAGGAGTGACCTTTCCCAGCCAGCTATAAAATCAATTTCAAGCTCTAATTCAGAAATATGTTACATGATCATTGTTGGGTGGAATATTAATCATTGGGTAGAGCCTATAATAGCTTGGTGATAGCAGAGGTTTCTATCTCCATCAAATACATACAGTACTTGTTTCTCCTCCAAAATACTTATCAGCACAATACCTGTAATGGACAGCAAAGGCAAGTGTGACCTGGAAAGCTACAACTGGGTTTCTTAAAGCAATTTCTATGTGGATTCAAAGCACTCCATGCGGTCAAACACAATCAATCCATCATTTCTGCAGCCCAAGCCCCCTTAAGAGCCGGGGTTGCTCACTCAATCCATTCACTTTCTCTCTTTCTGTTGAAGGTCTTATCCTAACCCTGGTCACTCAAGTCATAAAGCATCTTTATCTTCATCCAGAGAAAAAAAACAGGTGGAGGGATGTGGGTTTCAGTCACACTTAAAAGCTTTAAGTGTTGCCTTAGGCTTAGATGAAGCAATAGAGAAAGAGAAGAGAGGCTCCTTGGAGGCTACTAAAAAAAAGGAGGGGACCTTCTAAAAGCTTTTACCCCTAAATCTTGACCACAGTATATTTTTGGGTGTGTAGGTAGTTGTGGCAACGTAAGAATTTGTGAGTGTACATTTTGAACTTAGCATTCATACCACTGACTGGCTGAGAGAAACAGACAAATAGGCGGCAAAAAGCACAAGACCAGCGACCTGAATCTCCATAGATTACACACATCAGGGCTCCTAAAGTCACTGTCCACCTGCGCATAAAGGGAAAGGCTTGGAAAAATGTCAGCTCAACTCATATTGCTATTGTATCGGATAAGTCAAACCGGCTGACACACACACCAACATTGGCTTGACCAGTTCATGTTTTTGTGGTTAATTACAGTGTCTCCTGTTGCAGATGTCTCAGATTTTAATTCGCTTTCTTGCTCCAGTGGAGTGTGAAACACTAAAGCCCTGGAGATCAATTACTGAGGGGTATTTACACTATGGAAAGGCAGAGGCGACATGAAGAAGGCTGACACACTAGGAGCACATGTTCAGTTTCTTAGCCACTGGTCTTGTCCCACTGTACTCGTTATATTGTCAATCTGCTACAAAAATAAAAAAAACATACTGCAGAGATTTATATACACTTGACCGGAATAAAAGATGTGTCATTGGGAAACACACAGATATTATAGTTGCCTTCATACAGTACTGTGCAAAAGTCTTAAGGCACATTCAGATCATAAGTGACTTTGTCGTTGTCTTTTTCAAAAGAGGCATTTCTAAATCTGGTTGTCATAAACAAATGAGTATCGTCCACTTTTTAGTAACTGACGAAAAACGGAATAGGTGAACTCCACTGCTTCGTTCTCATTGGTAGTTGCTGCCGAAAGTCGCTCATAATTTGCATAAAGTTAAACATTTCTCAACTTTTTCGTGCGACTGGACACGCCCCATCCAGCCGCCAATGGTCACTGTCAATCAGGTCGCCAGAAGTCGCCAATCTTCCATTGAAATCAATGAGATTGTGTCGCTCTGCTACTGCTAGTCGCTGCTAATGTGAATGCAGCTTTAGGCCAACACCACCAGACTTGTTGTGTTAGAAGTTATAATGGCAATCCATATTTATTTTCAATCTATTTTATTAAGATACAAACAGAAAATATAGGAAATATGTAAAAAAAAAATACATTTTCAGGACTAAATGTCTTCTTTAGGCATCGTAGGTGTTTAGTGTGACCTCTCTTGGGACTAAGCACATCTTGAGCGTTTTTGAGCAGAATGAAGTAAAAAGACGAATTTCTTTGAAACTAGGATTTAATTTTATTTAGGATTAAGAGATCCTGCAGTTTCCTGCTATTGCTCAAGTGGAAGGGGAGTTTACCCTAAAAACTTGACACATCAGTTTACATTTTTATACAGTTTTTAAGAGCCTACTATATAAACATTTCCGGTATTTTCTGGATGTATTTTATTAAAGAGACTGAGAAACAATTATATATGATCACTATAACATTGCAAAAACAACAAATCTAATTCTGGCATGATGGCATAAGACTTTTGCACAATTCACAAAAACGTATACGTATAAAAATGTGTGTGTCTCACGTTGAATGCGTAACACTTGAAAGCCCTGCGAATTGATATAATTTTAAATAAACTATGTTGTCCTGTAGATGCCTAATTTTTATCGTCTTTGTCTTACAAAAGAAATATCGGTTAATCCAATCGGTTAATCCAATAGTATGCAGCTTTAAATCTGTGTTTTGTACCCGAGTGTGATATGTTGCTATTGCTAATTTATTGCTAATATATTGCTAATATTTAGCACTGTAGGATGACTCGCGGCTGGGAGTACATTCCTTCAGATTAATGATGTGTTGAAGCAAATGTTTCATCATATTAGAGGTATTGCCTCCCTTACACGAAATATCCTTGGCAATACTAGTCTTTTTTCACAAAGTTTAACCCAACTTTTGAACATTGGCTGAGGTCAGTCATAGTGAAGAGTGTAATGCACTGCGTATGTGCGTAATGACAGAAGCTTCTTCGCAGGTCCTGGCAGTTAGATACAACTATAAAACGCTCACTGCTGTTCACCGTGCAAAAATTACTAAAAGGCAGGGCAGAGTCCTGCAACGGGTCGGGTACACGCGGATACCCGCATAAAAGTGTCTAAAACAGGTGGATTGTGACAATTAACTCCATGCGGGCGGGAAGAAGCGCGACGGAAAATATGTGCAATATTTGTATCTCTAAATTACCATTACACGTGCAACATATGACATTTGACCCATCATGTCACCACCGTTGCGACAGTGTGCGACCTTTGTTGATGCTTCTCGTAGCCTAGTTGAAGTGAGTGTTGCAGGAGTTGCATAAAGTTTTACCATTGATAGCCGAAAACTGGGAACGTCTTCTCTTAGAAAGCATTTTGAGACTTTTAGGAGCACAGCAGGGGTTGTGTAGGTAGGTTGTATTTTTTCTTGTTTTTTTTTTCATTAATAGGTGTATTTGTGTATAGTTATCAGGTTCCATAGCCTATTTAGGTGGCGATGGTAGGCTACTTGAATGGCGCAAAACAAAGCGGACTTTAGCTTGTTTCATTAGCCCATTCATGATGCTGTTGTGATGTTGAGAGAAGTACGAGATTAAAAAAATTAAGCACTTTAATTGGAATGATTTTAGAATGTGTGATTAATGCGCGTGCGGGTCGGGAAACGGATCAAATATTAATTGTCTGTGCGGGTGCAGATTTAATTTTGATATTATCATGGGTGACGGGTCGGATCTGGTGCTGAACTTTGTGGGTAAGGTTGGGAGCAGATCTCCAAAAATGAACCCGTGCTGGACTCTGAGGCAGGGATCGATAAACAGAATTGAAATGAGCGTGTCATATCGATTCCCCGGTTGTTGTTTTTTTGGAACCGGTTCTCAATACCCAACCCTACTGGCATGAAAAGCATATATCTTGCAAACATGCTCATACTTTTAAGTAATATAACGCCACCTCCGGACTGCTAGCATCTTTAATTCGGACATTGAAACGCACGCCATCAGCAACAGCCAGGCAGAGTTTATATTTGGCATATTTTATTGTTCGTCAGTTGCAAAAATCATTTTGAAAGTAATTCCAACAATATTGTTCCTATTATCTTTATTATAATAGTTGTGGGGTGATCTCAGCTATTCTTTACAATTTAGAAGATTCACCTTTTCATTAAAAAATGTCACACAGGCCATAAAAACAGAGGAAGTACTAACCAATGTAGATATTGTTTTAAGCTACTTCTGTAGGTAATGTGGCCATTCAAAAGTTTTACCAATAGTTATTACTACCATTTTAAGGTAGGGTAGGTGATTTTTGTACATAAACATCGTATAATATTTTGATTTAAAGAAGTGATCTAAATATATAATCATTGCATTTAGTCCGAAACTGCACATGCTCCCTTTAATTAGCTTAACATAAAAAGCGTATGTCAATAGCAAATACTAAAGATTTTAAATAGCATCACCATCAAGATGATCTTAAAGGTAAACTTGACATTCAGCCTCCGCGTCCTGGTAAAAAGCCTTCTTATACATGGAGTTACAAGAGGAAAGTATTTCTCTTCACTCAAGTGCGGACCTGCATTCAGATCTGGCTCCATTATATGGAAACGTTTTTACAACGCAATCAATTTCCAAGGGCTGCTTCCTACTCCACTTCGTTGAAACTCAAAAATATGCCACATTAAGAAAGTAAAATGCGCCGCAAATATATTTCATGTTGACTATAAGGTTTATAGTCTATACAGAGAAAGACAAACTCCTCAACCTCTTCTTTGCAAATAACAAGCCGTTAAGTTTGGAAAGCACAGAAGGGACGAAACTCTTTCCATGCGCTCTGTGTGTGTATAACACAAAACACTGATCAGTTTTATTTAAAAAGCAGATGGTGCAACTAAACCGAAGACAAATGGGACTGAAGCCTGGCGTGAGATGAGTACTAATTAGCCCGGTCAACAGTGGGGTTCACCCAACTGCAAAGGCCTGCGTGTACATACGCAAGCCCGGGGCTCTATTAGTCAGCCTAGACTGGGATGAAAGCATGGGGACAAGGGCGTGCAGCGGCCTGCCTCATGGCTAGACTCCCACTTCTCTTGCACTGCCTCAGAGGAGCGTGGGAGGGAGGGCGCCACACTTGATATCCCAGAATGCCCTGTGTCCTTCATTACTTTTTGCTGAGAGCCATATGAGGGGAGTTAAATATTAGCTGCGGCAGTCTCACTTATGATGGATCGCATTAGGATGAGATCACGCATATACACACGGCTCTCTGTTCAACAAATCTCTCTCTCTCGCTCTTTGTTCTCGCTCTGACTAGCTCACTCCATCTCTCTTTTCTGTCTATTCACTCTCTCTTTTCTCCACACTCCAATCTAATTTGAGATAAGTCGTAAGAGAACACCAGTGGGAGCTGAGAGCAGACTTTATCAGTGCTCTGGGTGGGCGTGGGAGGAGATCTTGAAGTAATTGTATTCCTGTATGCTTGCAGGGATTCCTATTAAAACCAATAACCAGTAATGGGGTTACAGCTTAATTTTTTAAGTGTTGTGATAACGATTATGAAGCAACCTTTGACAAGACACCCGTGTCTGTTTATCTTATGTCGCTGATACATATTAGTGCGTTCACTAATGTACACAACAGCAGGAAACTCAACTCAGATTTATTGGATCTGAGAGGTAAAGTGGAGACATCTCGCAGCAAACATGACACAAGGATGTTGTGTGAAAGCTTATACAATAAAAATCTGACATGGAGCTATATAAATCACAGCGAGACTCATGTGATGCTATTCCTACGACAACGCATTAGCCCCCAAATGCTGAATGCATTCATTATGGGAAAACGAGGAACGGCTACATTAATTCTTGTCATGTTTTAGGAGTAGATGGAGAATGAAAGGCTCAATAGTGCACAACATGTTGCAATTTTCTGACTGGGCCTTTTCCAGAGAATAAGACAAAAACAAAAGAGCCACATCAACAGACAATATTAAGTGGAACAGCTTCTTCAGCAAAAAATGCACCCACTGATTCTGGGCATTCATGCGGTTTGGCTGGAAATGTGGCATTCACAGCACATGGCGAGTTCCTGGGTGACACATTAACACCTGGCGTAACGGTGGCGACGGTGAGCGCATGACATTGATTATAACCCTGTTGACTCTGACACTTGCATAAACCATCCAATCAAAACCAAAGATGATTCAAGAGCTGAAGCAGCATGGCTGGAACATCACAAGACACAACTTAAACAAAATCCAAATAATTTACTCACCACCATGTCACCCAAAATGTTGATGTCTTTCTTTGTTCAGTTGAAAAGAAATTATGTTTTTTGAGGAAAACATTCCAGGATTTTTCTCATTTTAATGGACTTTAATGGACCCCAACACTTAACAGTTTTAACGCTGTTTAAAATTCCAGTTTCAAAGGGCTTAAATGATCCCAAACGAGGCATAAGGGTCTTATCTAGCGAAACGATTGCCATTTTTGGCAATAAAAATAAAAATATGAACTTATAAACCACTACTTTTCGTCTTTCTATGGTCATGTGACAAGCCAGCGCGACCTCACGTAATACGTCATCACGTCAAGAGGTTATGGATGACGTAAGCGAAACTGCGCTCCAGTGTTTACAAGTGTGGAGAAAGAGGAGCGTTCAGACGTTGTTGTATGTGGAATGATACTAATTAATGTATTTGTGTCAGTTTATTGTTTAAAATGGTCCGCAAATGTGCATTGCATATATGTAACACGTGACCTTTCGACGAAATTATGTAAGGTCACGCTGGCGCGTCACACGACCGGAGGAAGATTAGAAGTTGTGGTTTAAAAGTGCATATTTTTATTTTTCTTGTCAAAAAAGATAATCGTTTCGGTAGATAAGACTCTTATGCCTGGTTTGAAATCGTTTAGAGTCATTTGAAACTGCAATTTTAAACTGCGTTAAAACTGTTAAGTGTTGGGGTCCATTAAAGTCCATTAAAATGAGAAAAATCCTGGAATGTTTTCCTCAAAAAACATAATTTCTCCTCGACTGAACAAAAAAAGACATCAACATTTTGGATGATATGGTGGCGAGTAAATTATCTGCATTTTTTTTAAGTAAATGGACAAATCCTTTAAAGCAAAAAGAAAAGAAAGAGTCATGCACTATAGAAATATAGGTCTTTTTGTCAAAGAATAGGGACAGTTATGATTCATAAGCAATTGGCTGGATCTGTAATGTACCACTGAACATTACTGTGAATTAGAATTAAATTAAAAATCAATATAAAGATAAATGCATGACTAAGACGGGGCAACACAGCATTAACCCAAAGCAGAAAGGAAGGCTGCTACATAAAGGTTAGTGAATGATAATAATGCAGTTAATTGAAAAGCGAGACGAGGCAAGCGAGAAGTGGAAAGAAATGCTTTCATTCCTCCACTCTTTGTAAATTCAGATTTTACCGTGGTTGCAGTCTTTCAGTACGGGTCTTTGTGGACTCATGCTGAGCCGTTGAGTTGGTTCATCTGTGAAATTGGGACACGGGACAAGACAGAGTGAGAGCTGGTCTCACAAGCAAAAAATTACAATACACACTCGCGCATAACAATGCACACACAAACACTCACATTATCTGTCTCTATACTGTACATTGAATTTCTACTCCCTTGCGTACAGAGAGACATGCTACACTTTAAAGGCTCAGATTTCTGCAGTGTTTAACAGGCCGTTTTGATTGGTCTGCTCAGTTTGTTGGATTCTCCGGACAGCATACTGATTTCTATTGAAGGTGGTCAGGTGCATTACACTCCATCAGTCGCTGTAATGTGAGAGGAAGTGTGCTGGTAGTGGGGGGTTGATTCTGTACAGATTTTCCAGGTTTTTTAGATTGATTTATGATCAGATGACTTTAACCATGTATTTCTGTATCAGAAGTTTTGAATTATGAAGACTGCACTAAGGAAAAATCCATAGTATATATAAAAAGAAAAACTATTCAAATGAGCAATTTACTATTTGTCATTAAAGCAAAGTTCTTGTCATTTGCACTATTTGTCACTGTAGCATGTACTACTCATACATACTTTGTTATAGGATGAAACTGAAGTAATAAAAAACAAATGCGACTCTGAATGTGAAAACCCAACTGAAATTATATTTTGTGATTTACCTGTTTTTTTACATAAAAGCATCCTAATTTATGTAAAAAACAATCTTTTATAAATATAACTTTGATATCATTAACTCTTTCCCTGCTAGTGTTTTTAAAAAAATTTGCCGCTGAGCAGCATTTTTTATGATTTTCACAAAAGTTTAATGGTTTCTAGACTTTTCTTTTTTTAATATATAAACATTCAATATATCAAATGAAAGAACAGACCCTCTGCTTTAAAAAAAAAAAAATATTTATTCTCTTTATATCACCTCTCAAATCAGGGTTCCTACACATTTTTAATTTCAGAATTCCATACTTTTCCAGACTTAAACATACAAACTTCCATGAAGATTTTTCAGAGCATATTTAACATCTGAAAAAAGCAGTGGTTTTAAAATTCAAACTGTTCACATAGACTAAAAAACTGCCAAATGATCAGTGGATTGTAATAGCTATACCTCATACAAATTAATTAACACCAAAACCAATGCACATTTTATTGGAATTTAATTGGAATGTGACTCTAATGGAGAATGGCAAAACTAAGAGTAAGAGTTTTAATAGAAGCAGCTAATGGTTCATAATGAACAGAAATGATTAGAATTTTTGTGATGGGTTCTATTGTTATTTCAGCAGGGTACTACAGATGCCTTACAATTGCCACCTCACCCTGTTGGAGATGTCAAAATATTTTAGACAAAATTTGCATTTACTGTAGCTTTTGATTCCATTTTGGGATCCTTAGTCAGCCAGTCTTATTCAAGAGTGTTAAGCCAGCCATTATAAAACGTACATTTACTCGTTGAGGCCGATCATTTATTTCACACTTCAATGCAAAATGTGACAATGTTCAGTGTGTTCAGTTGAACAGTTGGGGGTCCGTGACTGTCATGTTTACTGCTGCCTAACTGCGTAATATCCAATCACAGCAAACAGTCCTGCAGCAGATTTAATCTAACGCTGATCCTAAGGCATTGCTCAATATATGCTTTAAACATCACAAAATAAATGTACAGTATTAGAAATTCTTGATATATCTTTATATTTTAGGAATCTGAATAGTCCAATAGTCTGGAAATTCATATTTTTCTCCATACTCAATTTTCATTTTTTCATACTAACCCAGACTTGGAAAAAATAAAATTCCATACTTTCCCAAAATGCATAGGAACCCATGATCTATATGACTGGATTGCGCGTAGAATGCCTAACGTAACAGCGTGAGGTGAAGCCAGCGCAGAGTTTTAGCGGCCATCTTGGTGTGCCCAACCGGCAGAGAGCGTCATTGACTTACATTCAAAATCATGATCTAAATTCACCCGTTTTACAGCGTATCAGTCACACAAGATTAATTTTTAGGATATGTGTACGTAAATGAATTGTTCCTTCTGGTGTTATTTGCAATGTTTATGTTTTAATCGAGTAGGAAAAGGGATTAATAATAAAACGGGTATAAATAAAGTTTTTTGACATTAAGCTACACGGTCACCGTTAGTTCTCTGAATAAGTTTAGTTAACTTGTAAAGATAACAGAATTACAAAACCAGCAAATTGCATGCACATACAGTACAAAGCATGATTATTTATTTCCATTTCAGAATGAGCACGTTTGTCATTAATACTAAATATGCTGCGGTCTGTCTGCTGATCTGATATTGTAATGAAGATTAATGTACAGTAACTTACTGTTTAAAAAGCAAAATGTACAACTTTCCGTAAATAACTATGTACATGATTAGGACGTTTGCATTGTAATAATGTAAAGAAAGACTTCAGATATAAAAATGGAGGCTGGTAAAATGATGTTATACCATTAAAATCTAACATCGTCCATCATTGATTTAATAAAATGTTTGGGCATACCAATACGGCGACGTGGTGGCTTCACAATTGTGATGTCATGAGCAATCCAGTCATTTTTATAGATCAGTGTTAGGAACCCTGTCAAATATTGGTAGGTTTCTTCAAAAATACAAAATTTTGAGCAAAAAGCTGAGTTTTGCTAGAAATCAAATTCAGAACGATAATCAAAACATCCAGACTTTTTACTGTTTTTGGATCAGTGGATGTTTTAGTGTTTTATAAGTTGGGTAAGAGTGCCACCTAGTGGATAATAGCAGAAATATGGATTGTCGTCATTGACAGGTAAGCATAGCCTCATAGTAAGATTATGAGACTTTAACCTGGATTTCACAGACAGGGTCGCAAATCGCAATAACATAAATTTAAATAAGCGAAGGGAAAGTAAAAGAAAAGCAGCCAACAAAAGTGTCCAGTAGACAGTACAATAGGATACTTTGAAACTGTTGGAAAAAGTTGATGTTTGGGATGATACTGAATATGTTTGTGTATATAACTCTGAGTGCTTGTGGCCAGGCCGTACTGATATTCTCCACCATCAGTCTGGTACAAATCAAGCTGACAGTCAGCAGTCAGCAACTAACAGAACTGCAGTCACTCAGCCAGCACTAGAGACTGGGTGAAACTTAAAACATGAAGACGGTAATAGACTCTATCATTACTCACACTTTACTGTGCTGGAGAGAGAGACACAGAGAGAGAGAGAGAGAAAGAGAGAGAGAGAGAGCAGGGGACAATACAAAAACAATATTGACTGCAAAATTATGTGATTGGCTGTATTATTAATTCCAAATGAGATTTGTAATAAACATAGTTTTTTATGTTTAAGTAATTAAAATATTAGACAATAAAGTCTAGTGTAGGGGTACCCAAACTCGGTCATGTAGTGACGGGGTCCTGCAGAGTTTAGCTCCTTTATGCAAAATAAAATAGATTTTATCCTTTAAATTTTGAAGTGAAGTTTAAATATGCAATTTTCTTTTAGATTGTGAATGAACAGGCAGAAAGCAAAGAGACAGATGCCACGAGAAAGCACAGACACAATAAAAGTAAATGAAGGAATACGTAAAATGATGGAAGGACATGAATGGAGACTCACCTCGGGGTCTGGGTGCTCTTTTCCGCCGGTCCCTGAAAGCGGCTCCGGACTGTAGCGCCTCTAGCAGACAATCCATCACACCGGTCTCATCATTCTCTACAGGAGTAAGACAGAAAAAAAGAGAAAAACATTAGGATGCAGAGGGTTATTTTCTCTACTGCGTCCCTTTAACAGGCCTTAAGGGTCTCTGCAGGAAAGTTGAAAAGATTAGATGGTGGGTTCTGGGGGCATTATATCACGCCGTAGATTCGGACAATCTGAGAGGCAGACAGGTCTTTAACTCCTCTATACATCTCCTGTGCGCCTCTAAACAAATCCACTATCGTTTTGTAGCCTTTGGAGGGCCGATCGTAAAAACAGCTGAATGGTTGAGGCTGTTAACCCCAGGTCACCGGCTTTCACACAGAAGGACTCCAGAGACATGAGGGACACGGAGCGGGCCAACATTGCAGAGAAACACCATCACAAACACATCAAGTGTGCACAAAAAAGTATTTTCACAATCTTAATAAAAACATTTTATAAATGCAATAATAGTTTTACAAATCAATTTTAAGCATCCATTACTACATTAGAAAGAATTTTTGTCTTAAACGTCCCCTCGCATTTAAGTCTGCTTACACACACACAAAAACACAATGACAGAGGATAAATCAGGTTGGTAGGAAAGTGTGGTTTTCAGCAAGTTTGGGGGAAAGGCTTGAATGAGAAAAAGCTTGTATGTTGAAACCCTGGATTGGAGAGCATGGGTAAGCATTACAGGCCCTGACACTGTAACCTCCAAATATTTATCTTTACACTGACACAGCACGCACAACAACAACTGAGCATGCTTACACTGCAAAAGTGCCTATTCCCTTTATAGCAACAAGTTACAACACATATTGTCTTGGATGACTCACAATTAAACCTTAATGTGGATGTGGGTGTCTTAGGGACCGGGTCTTGTATTGTATTCCAGCTTTGGAGAATAGCCATTGAAAACACTGCTGATTTCACAGTTATTAATAGAAGAGGTCTTTTCCCCTCTCTATTCTATCTTCAAATCAGCCTCTTCATATAAGAGCAAACACACGCATTAAATTTATAAAGGGGGCTGTCTAATGCTTCTTCAAATTTGTACCATTGTCACTAATGTGTTGCCCTCTATAAAAAGCCAGGCAGACTAGTCATATACTCTGATAATATAGTAAGAGCATTTTCAATCAGCAGCTATTGTCTGACTAAAGGAGAGATGAAGAGAGAGCGAGTGAATTGTGAGGATAGGTATTGTTATTTTGTACAGAGCGCTGTCAGTATTTCATATGGGCTCCAGCGGGCCAACAAGGAAAACTATCAGCCGAGAGAAAGTGCAGAACTGTTGACCTTTACAAGCCAACCTTCAATTAGATACAAAGAGTGTGCGAGTTTGCGATAACGTGTGTGTGTGTGTGTGTGTGTGTGTGTGTGTGTGTGTGTGTATACGGTATACATACTGTATAGAAAGTATGATAAATAAAGTGCATTGAAAAATGATATTTGAAATGAATTCTAAATAATTCTTCAATATAATATTATACTTAAGTAAAATTAACGAATGAAAAACAGCTGCTTTTTGCACAAGTGTTCCCACAACTCATTGTAGTGTTGTAGCACTTGAGACACCATTTTTTATAGTCTTGGTCTTAGACTAAGAGGCTGTTTACACTTTGCATTAACATGCGTTTTCGTCGCTCGGATCACAAGTGGACGACGTTAATGCCAGGTGTAAACGGTGTTCAAAACGTTTTGAGCTCGTCCACTTTTAACCACATTCAGAGGTAGTCGAAACCCCTTTCAATCAGATTGCTTGGTTGAATGTGTTCGAACAGCCACACGCGGCCGCCTTCCCTCCGCCCATTTATCTAATCTGAGGTACTAAACACAAGTTTTACGTCTTTTCTGACTTCTTTTCTGAAGCACACACGATGAACAGCGCTATTTTTAGCCTTTCATTGATAAAACTAAAGCGGCTGATCTCAGTTTTGAAAGCGTGTGAAAGTTGCGCGATCTTCTTTCATCAATTGCGCTGAAAATTCAGAGAAAGCTCTAACATATACATATACAAAACACTGTGCAGCATGTTTAGTTGCTAAACAAGCAGCGGACTCCGACATAATATTAGTTTGCGTCCATATAGACGGTTTCAGCAGTAACAACATAAACAAGCGGCTGTCGCGGTCCGCACATAACTTCCGGTAAACTCCGCTAATAATAAATAACAACAAAGTACTTTAAACGTAGTTTATTTATATAACAAGCAAAAAAAAACAACACAGATTACCTAGGAAACCAAAACATTTGTTATTTTTGATGAGGCATTTGTTCAAGAGATCAGTTTAGCAACTAGTCAGACCATTAAAAAAAACGAAAATGGAAGTAAAGTTCAGATCCAGACGTGTATCACGTGCGTCCGTTGAAACCGTCTATAGACTCATAATTACTCCCGCTCACATTTGAATGACAGCAGAAAGACTCGCCCACCGTCTCACAGACCACCCCCTCACAGTATTCAGGACAAAAGCGGTTGAATGTGGACAAAAGAGACGGATTTAAATACCAGGTGTAAAAGTGATGTGTCTCTCTCGTCCACTTGTGATCTGATCGATGAAAACACATTTTAATACCAAGTGTAAACAGTGATCCCAGGATTATATTTCAAGACCGGTTAAAACCTCAAGCAGGGGAATTACACTAAATAGCTGGTTCCCTTTCAATACGGTTCACTTCGCATTGCGTCAGTTAGTTACAAAGTACAGACCAATGACGTTTGAACCCGCGCGCGGGAGGAACGCGTCCCTATATAAGCGCGGTTCAATCGTCAGGAGCTCATATTATTTCTCCTTCAGCGCGAACCTCTCGCTGCTCCGAAGAAAAAGAAGAAGCCTTACCTCGCCGTTGACAAAAGCCCTGCAGCGGAGTCCAGGCCTAGCGTCTTCCCCTGCCGTTTTCCGGCTGAGAACCGAAGATAGCAGAGTCCAGGTCTAGCGTCTTCCCCTGCCGCTTTCCGGCCGAGAATCGAAGATAGCCTTCGCTTGCCGTGGTACGAGCCCTGTGCAGCGGACACACGCCTGACGAGGTCTCCCCTGCGGCCGCCCGGTAAGATCAATACTTTTAATATAAAGCTATAAGCTAAAAGAGCAGGCGCTGTTGTAATAGCGTCCAGCACAGCGGCTCGGTGAGCCTCTCTGCTATGAATTTCCTCCGAGCGCGTTACTGGTCTGGCACCTCCCACGCCGGGACCGCGCTTATGCTTTGGTTGTCTTATCCATGTTTCGTGCTCCCCCTGCTGTTCCTCTCTCGCCGGGATGAACACACGGCGAGCCATGAGACTAGATGGATGCATAGACAAGCACACACGGACTAACCCCCCCTGTGTTCTGTCACACCGCAACCGTTCATGCTTACAGAGTCCCTTCGCTCCTTTCACATTCAGTGGCGAGATCTCTGGCACATATATTAATCCCCCGAGTGCATCGGGTGATACCGTCACGACGCATGGCTGTTCTGTCTGTGTTGCTGCTCCCCTCTGCCGTTCCTCTCTTGTTGAGATGAACAAGCGGGGAACCGTAGACCTGGATAGATGCATACGACAAGCAAACACGGGCGGTCTGCCCCTGTCTCTGTCATAGCACAGCCACTCGTGCTCCACGCTCGCGGAGTCCCTCGCTCCTTTCCCCACAGTGGTGAGGTCTCTTAACGGCTTAGCTAGCACGCGGTATTACGGCTCGCTGCCTCTAAATGCAGCTGTCCAGTGTTCAACGATTACAGAGCTTCATGCCCCTCCCCTCCTGGAGCGGCGCGATCTCATTCGTCTGCTCGATAGGGCCGATTCGCCGCTATTGGAGCACCAAGAACACTCATTATAAGAGAGCTTCATGCCCCTCCCCTCCTGGAGCGGCACGATCTCATTCGTCTGCTCGATAAGGCGGACACGCCTCTATTGGAGCGCTAAAACACTTATTATAGAGCTTTACTGGCCTGAGCCGATCTCACTTCAGATAGCTCATTTTTCGTCTGCCTGGTCATTTCTCTCTGGTTTAGACGGAATCAGAGGCAGAACGAATTTGTTTATAATATACTGAGGCCCGAATACCTCCCTTTATTCAGTCCCGTCCTATATCAGTGCGCTGAATATTGGTACATTCTTATATATATATACCCGGTTTTTCTGCCCTTTTAATAAACGGCAAAACCGCGGGCCTCGCGGCAGACTTCCTCTCTGCGATGGGTTCAGTCTGACATTAAACTACCTAGACATACTACCCTGCTCCGTGAGCCGTTCGGTCACCGTCACTACTGAGGCTTGTGCACCTGAACGGCTGAGCTCTGGTCTCCGCAGCATAGCTGCATCAACAGAGAACGCAACTGTCTGGGAAAAAGGGGTTATGTCGCGCCTCGGCTGGACTGCCCTGAAATGTTTTCTGTGTGCTGTTTATCCAAACATACTGTGTAATACTGTCGGCTATGCGACCTCACTATAGTGGCGAACGGTATTTAATTCCTCTAAAAAGAGTAATTTCCGTGCTTACTATACTGTATATTGACACCCACGGTTGTACAGTGTCTCTAAACACTTTATCGCCTTACTGACAAGCAATCAGTAATACGCACACACGGCCCGCTGTCCATAATTCTATCGACGCTAGCCGAAAAAACCCCGGTTTGGCCATATACTGTGTATTGACACCCCACGACTGTACGGTGTCTCTAACACCTTTCTGCCAAATTCGCTCGCAGCCCACCTCAGTTTCTCCGCTACGATGCTGATGGCGCAAACGAGCACGGTCTTACGGCTGTTATTCTCTCTTCCTAGAGGAAGGACAGCCTCAGACTTTTGCATGGCTCCAAGCGTTTGAATCGCGCCCTCTCCGGACGGCCACTCAAAGGCTTACAGCCAAGCGGTTTATGACGTTTTTCGGCCATATAGCTGATTTATATTAGCGGATCCGAAGACGCTCACACCTCCGCTCCAATACTCGGAGATATTAAGGGTAATATCAACCTCAAGTGAGCTTGCTACCCGCCACAATAAGTTTCAAAGCTTAAAGCGCGCGCACAGTCAGACGCGCGCGGCATCTCGTTTAAGACGGGCGCACGTACCCCTCTAACGAGCCTCAGAAAGCTGAATATCGTGGCATTCTGTTCATAAGTCCACTTCAGTTTGACTAAGCAAAGGTCCCGCCCCGAGCTGACGGCCGGGAAGCTTGCTTAAGTTACACACTGCTGCATGAAGTGCTGTCATTACGAGCTAGCCCAGCATTTGCTGTGGGTTGAACACGCTTTACGACGGCAATCAGCCTTCGGCGCGTGGAACGCCGTTTGTCTCATATAAATCACCTTGTACTGTGAATACGGTACATTAAGAGGATGATTTAGCACTGCAGCACTCTCGACCGTGTTATTGTGATAATGCGGTCGGGCAATCTACGGTGGTTTCATTATTTACCGAACCAGACTGAGATCTCGCCCCCTGAACAAGCTGACGAGTCATCTCCTTTATAAACTCATTGCATCGCTTTATAAGCTATGTTCAATCAGAGTGATACGCATCTCATGCTTAAACTACCAATATTAACCCATTACGATGGGCGTGCGGAGATGGCATCCGTGGGACACGACCTACATTACGTGCCTTATGACACATTGACACAAGCTGCTAGGACCCCTTTCACGAGGCCTCCTTATGCACAGTCTGGTCCATTCTGTCTAGTGACATTTGAAAGTCAATACCCCCCGCGAATCGTGGGTGGAACACTTTTCTCCTCACTACAGAGGCACGGCGGCTCTCTCCCCTACCTATATCTATGTGGCCGTGATAACAGCGAACCACGCTTTTACGACCGGCCATTCATTTAATTCACAAGCCTGTCATCTCTCAGATGCGGACGGCGGCGGTAACAGCGAACCATGCTTTTACGGCTGGCCATTCACTTTATTCATAAGCCTGTCATTTCTCAGATGCGGACGGTGCCCGAGGCACAGCGCTCTGGAACTGTCCAAGGTCCTGGATGACAGATACGTCTGACGTACATCAGACGATCAGCTGTTCATCTGCGTCACAGATCACTCACTAGAGCACCTGTCAATACAGGCTATTTATGGATCGTTGACGTTATCACCTCCCGTGACAATTATGCTCACTTGTCTTAGAGCATGGGCATGGTCTTAGAGGTTTCTCATTTGACAATTGTGACACGGCCGGCTGGTCCCCGCCGTCCACGTTGTCAGTTTACAGCTTCGACATCCCTGCTTCGCGCACTACTGAGGTTTGTTGCATTAAAGGTGCGCCCATTAGCTCACCTGTATGCACGATATGGTTTTTAATTATATGCGTCCACCGTGCGCTTAGAGAAGCTCACATGTACACGCTATAACATTTTGGTATACAATAAGATGCGCTTGGGAAAGCTCACCTGTATACACAGCTGTGTTATGCTTTGTGACACATACATTGTTGTTCATCTGTGTACGTTCACGGTGCGTTGGGTGCCCACCGTTACGTTCATCAATCATATCTGTACACATTCACGGCGCGTTCTGTGCACTGATTTATCTATACGCATTCACGGTGCACTGAAGAGTTCACCCGTGTGCGCACAATTTATTATCAGAACACATGACGGCGCGCTCGAGAATCTTGCCGGCCTGTGCATTATAACACTCTGATATGCATTTACGATGTATTCAAGTGTTCACCTGTGCCCGTGCAATTTATAGTCAATACACATTTATGGCGCGCTTGGAAAGCTCACCGATCTGTGCACTATAATACTACCTACATGCATCCCGATGCGCTCGAGGGTGCACCTAGGTTCACACTATTGTGGTATCTGTATAATCCCACGCTACGAACCGTTCTGCCGCATATTATAGTCAGATCGGCCGTTCGTGAGCTTCGCAGATCACTCACTACGTATGTCTGTTGCTAACAGTGGTTATTTAGATGGATCGTTGAAACCATCGCACTGGCTCACGCCCCTCTATGAGCTATGTCCTATATAGAGCCCACTCTGTGCGAGTTTGGCTTCTTCATGAACTTGGTCTACAGGGGTATCTATATCTATATTTGATATCTGCTACGCGGCCGGCTGGTCTTCGCCGTCTACGTTGTCAGATTGTACAGCTTAGACGTCCCTGCCCTACGAGCGCAGGTTCTCTCGGCTCAATCATGCACGCTCATGCGTTTTATGTGTACACCACGGTGCGCTCAGCGAGCTCACCAACGTGACTCTGAATTTACTTATCTCGCACAGCCGCGGCGCGCTCGGTACCTCGCCGTCTTGTGCTATGTTATGTGCCCCCGGTGCGTTTAAAACCCCACCGTGTGCGCGTCAACAATTTATATGGTGCTTACACATTTGCTTTTAAAGCTGTGAATATGCCGGGTATAGGGCCACACGCAGTGTCTCTCCGGTAAGGCACTTCAGTACGTTGTGTATGCACGGCGTGATGGGATTACGTTCCCCCATAGCGTCAGCTAACTGACGCAATGCGAAGTGAACCGTATTGAAAGGGAACGCTTAGGTTACTCACGTAACCCCGGTTCCCTGAAATAACGGGAACGAAGCATTGCGTCTCTTGCCGTGCTACAAACGTCTACGCAGCGAGTGTTATTCGGCTGCGCGCTTCAGTCGAATAATATGAGCTCCTGACGATTGAACCGCGCTTATATAGGGACGCGTTCCTCCCGCGCGCGGGTTCAAACGTCATTGGTCTGTACTTTGTACAGACGTTAACCAATAGGCTTCAGTCACGGAGTAAACAGGAGTTTCCCCCATAGCGTCAGCTAACTGACGCAATGCTTCGTTCCCGTTATTTCAGGGAACCGGGGTTACGTGAGTAACCTAAGCGTTTACTAATTTACAGTACTGTACGTGGAAACGTCATTAATGTGAATAAAAGTAAAACTTCTGGCATTTCAGTCCTTTCAGAAAAACACAGAGTTTTTGTGATTGTTGTGGGCAAAAATCCTTGATCTTGTGTCATGTTTTCTTAAAATATTTGATGGAATATGCAAGATATTTATGAAATTTTATGCAATGAAATTGCGGGAACTTGCAAAAATTGCGTGAACTTGCAAACACTGTTTGTAGCTTTTCATTGATGTTCACATCGTGTAATTACGTCACTTCCTAACATCCCCATGACAACAGGAGACATGGCTGCGCATGTGTGAAGTAAATGACTAGATATATAGGACTTTTTGTTATGAAAATGCAAGGATTATGAAATCATGCAAGCCCTGCATATTTTGCGAGCAGAAATCTGCAATTTATGTGGCAAAAGTGCGGCATATTTAAAAAATGCGGCCCCTGCATAAATATGCGGACTTTGGCTGATTATGCATTGAATCATGCGAACGCATAATCACGTTTTTAAAACGCCATTAAAAGCAATCACTGACAACTTTTCTTATTTGATTTCTTATGTTACTGTTGTGCCGTTCAAAATAAATCCCATAAGGCCCATAAAATCTAAGATCCATTTTTTTAATGGTCTTGCCTTGGTTTCGACTGTAATTGGTATTAGTCTCGTCTTGGCCTCAACCTATCAAAGTCTTGATCTTGGTTTAGGTGGTCTCGACTACCTAACACTGCCTCATTGTAATAGCAATTTGTAGATAATTTGCAGAGCTCTGTTGACACCAAGAACTCTTGTTGCTGTTTACTGGTTCATTAGGTGTACTTGCTGTGTACTGGCATTATTTTCATCAATTCATCCAGGCAGAATCGCTCCAGGTTGTTACAGTTAGTTGGATGACACCTGGACAACCTGAACCTTTCAAAAAGAGTCACAGATACTCAAATGACGAGGCCATTTCTTGAATTATTTCAATGTTAATTTAGTTCTGCATTTTAAACCACTATTTGGTGAAATATGTATTTTCATTCGGCACAATATATTGCAGCATTTTCCTGTATTTGGCATCATATTTTGTCAATTTTGGCTAAAAATGGCTGGACTATGCTGGACCACAACACACCACAAAATGTCTTCGCACACTGCAACTGGGTTACTACTGTAGGTTTTTTTTTACAATGTCTTTTAGTGACACAATCCTGTATAAGATACGTGGCCTGGTGCACCTTGAGTCCACTCGCAGCTACTCACCTCTGTGGACTCTTCAAAGTGGTTTATTTATGGCCTCTTTTTTGCTTTTTTCAAAACTATCCTGCTTGTTTGTGCAGAAAAATTTGAAGAACGACCCTTTCTGAGGAGTGTTTGGCTTCCACTACCAGATAAAGAAACCAACAGTACACAATGGGAAAAATACATTTGATTTTTTCCCAGCTGTTATGCTAAATGATGAACCTTTTTTCACATAAAATCTTTAGCCATTTTCACAGATTTAATTCAAATTCACTACCTGTCCAATGCTTAAAGGGGATATATCATAAAATATCTGACTTTTTCCATGTTTAAGTGCTATAATTGGGTCCCCAGTGCTTTTATCAACCTAGAAAATGTGAAAAGATCAACCTAGTAACTTGTTTTGGTAAACCATTGTCTGCAAGCATGTTAAAAGATAGGTCAGTGAAATTTGGCTTCCCTTATGATGTCAGAAGGGGATCCTATTATAATAATACCACCCATTAATCTGCACTATCCAACCACGACGCTGCCATTTAGTGCAGAGATCAATTCATTTGCATTTAAAGGACACACCCCAAAACAGCAAATTTTTGCTCTCACCTAAAATGTGGCAATTTTAAATCTTTTTGTTGCAAGCGAGCGCCAGCATTTTTCATGATTTTCACAAAAGTTTGATGACTTCCAGAAAATGTTCTTCCTTAAATATAAGTCATACAATATGTCAAATAAAAGAACAGACCCTCTGCTTCCAAAAAAAAAGGTTTCTTCCTACCTTCATTAGTTCTCTTTTTATCTCTTAAATATGGGTAGGTTTCTTCAAACACCAAATTTGTGCAAAAAGCTGAGATAATTCCATTTTTGTGAAGGACTTTTTTAGAGATCAGATTCCGAGCGATCCTTAAAACAAACACGGACATGGAGCAACTTCCGGGTTTTATAAGTTGCAGAAAAGCAGGAAAGCCGAAAATATTCGCCATTGGCAGGGAGCGTTTTCTCTTAATTGACGAGATAACGTGTCAATGGCGGCGAAAGAGTTAACATGTTATAATACATTTTTTATATGGTATTTTAAGCAAAAACTTTACATACGTACTCTGGGGAGACCAAAGATTTATTTGACATCTTTAAAAAGTCACAATTAAAGTTCCCCTTTAATTGTGGAAATGAATAGCAATTGTGGTAACAACTGTAATGATCAATAATCAATAGCAGAGACCAATTATAAGGCAACTGTGTCCTCAAGTATGGCAATTGTATTTCATCTGGGTAAACAAACTTGGGAATTTATAATTTACAGAAATAATTTAAATTGTATGCTAAAAAAATTAATTAAAATGTACAATTTACCAATGTAATGGCAGGGCATTGCTACTGTAGGTGGTTGCTTCAATGTTATTTTATTGATTCACTGTAATTTTCAAAATATTAAATATTTTTCCAGAATTTGCTATTTAGGTGCTCTATATAAAATCACATGACTCCATAAAAGAGTTGTTCTCACCGAATGAAAATAGATTTCATGTTCTTTCCCGGTAATCGTATGCAAACCCAAACCCTGTCTCCCCATCTCTCCTCTGACAAGCATCGTCTAAGTTAACGGTGGACGAATGGATTATTTTTCACCAGGGAATGTCAGCGAGCGAGAGACAGAGAGCGGCTGCCACCGAACGACAACCTGACCACGAGAAAATGAGGCGTGAATGTCAATCACTTATCTCAGTGTTCCAACACCATCGTCTTCACCCACAAGACCCTGAACTGCTGCAGCTGCTGTCACGGCAACAGCTCAGAAAGCAGCCGCTCTCAGGCAGACAGGTGCTAACGGACAGGTGTGAAAAGAAAAAGGTGCGCTGCTAGCAGGTAACTTTGCACTACAGAGAATCAACAGGGAGCTCATGAAGGAGCGAGAGGAGAATGATTAATATGGTGAAAGGAGTGAACCATAATGATTAGTAACATGGTATTGAGTGGGGGAGATGTAATCATGAGAAAGCAGATGAATGTTCAACCGCATTTGTATGTGTGGGAGAGACTCTTCAGTGCACCCACATACACACACATCTACTTTTCAATCAGTCCCGACTAATTACATGGAGCCTGAACCAACACAATTTAAAGGCAGAGGCTGCATGGGTCATGTATGGAATACTCACGTGTTTCAAAGGAAGGAGGCAATATGAAGATATTTATAATAATACTTGGTATTAGTGCTGACAAAAAATCTATACTGTATCTATATAAGATTCTGGCGGTTTTATGGTTTATCACGGATGCCCAAAGTAGACCTCTAGAGTTTCCTCATAATTTAAACGAATGCTTAGCTTTTTTATAAAAACACAACACAGCAAACTTTTCTCTTGCACTTTGCGTCTTTTGCAGGATCCTGTACAAGAGCACAGCGCTTTAAAGGGACACTCCACTTTTTTTGAAAATATGCTCATTTTCCAGCTTCCCTAGAGTTAAACATTGGATTTTTACCATTTTGGAATCCATTCAGCTGATCTCCGGGTCTGGCGCTTCCACTTTTAGCATAGCTTAGCATAATCCATTGAATCTGATTAGACCATTAGCATCTTGCTAAAAATAACCAAAGAGTTTCGATGTTTCCTATCTAAAACTTGACTCTTCTGTAGTTACATCGTGTACTAATTTTTAAGCATTTATTCAAAGCGACTTACAAGTGCATTTAAGGGTACACAGTAAAAAAAAGGAACTTGTTACTTGGGAACTCCACACAAAGCCTTTACATAGCTAACACAATGCACTACCAGTTGAGTTACAGGAATTTGTTCAGCAGTCATCTGCATCACCCTTACTGAAATTATATGTGATTGCAAATGCTGCCTACGTAAAGGTGGTGTTCAAATCGCTCACCTATTAGGTTGCCTTTCTGGTACACTCTTTGAAAGGATGTGTTAATTTTTTACACATCATTGTGCGGTAAGCTTTTAACACATTATGTGTAATTTTAACACATTATGTGTTATTTTGTGTTGATTTTGTGTTTAAGTATAACACATGTTGTGTTAAAAGTAACACAAAATGTGTTGTTTCAATAATAACACAGAGATGGGTGAATTCCAGGACAACGCAGTTAGTGTGTTGTCCCAGAATCAACACTAATGTGTTGTTTTTAACACATTCGTTCTAAGAGTGTATAATGTTTGGTTAGAAAGCAGACAGACATCTGACCAAGTTGTCTCAGCGGACCCATTGTCTAAGATGACATTTGCATCTGAACAGGTTTTCAGATGGCACATTTCTTCCTTTCTATAAAAGATAGGACCAGATAAGCAGGTTGGGGACGAATGGACAGACAGCGAGAAGGTGTGATTTGAGGGAAATGGAGAGAGAGAACCTGAAGGAGTGATAAGTGAGAGGAGGTAGCCTGCTGGGTCTCTGATGGGGAAGAGAGGGATGGAGGGTGGCTTTAATAAAGAGCTGAGTGAAGAAGAGAGAGGAGGTGTGAGGAGGAAGAATATGGTGTGATTTAGCCCGGAACGGAAAAGGCATTTGGCTTGATTGCTGTTGCCTCTCTTCTCTCTTCCCCACTTTCATAAATACAAGAGAGAGTGAATAGAAGTCAAACCAGAGAGAGCGAGAGACAGAGAGAAAGAAAGAGAGAAAGAGAAAGATAGAGAGAGAAAGAGGACATGCTATGACAAATCTACACAGTCCACAACCAACTCTGAAAATCCTTGTTTTATCAATAAACAATATAAATTGTTTCATTATTATTTTAGCAGTGAAGTGTACAAAATGACTAATAAAAAGAAAACGCCTCACCATCTATGGTACCTTTTAGGGGTGGCACGGTTCACAAAACCCTCGGTTCGGTTCGTATCACGGTTCTATGGTCACGGTTCTCGGTTCAGTACGGTTCTTGTTGTTATTTTTTCTTTAAATTTTTAACACTTCAGAAATGTATTATCTTATTAATGTATTAGTTATCCATAATTTAGGATACAGTATTAAAAAAAAGTTATATCATGTAATCATGCACAAACTGAATTTGATTATTGGGACCATCCCTGAGGAAAGCCAGATGAGATTTTGATACAGCAAGAGGGAAGACATTGATGATTTCAACATGCTTTTAATTTATTTGGCAAAAAAGAGAATGTGTATTGCCATCTACATGAACTTTATGAGCATTTTTAGCACACATAGATAACTTGCATTTATTAAAATGCCAACTTCAGTGTAGCTCTTAGATTTATCACTGAGAGGCTGCTTTAATACTGCAGAGAGTATATGTGGACGAGAGAGAAACATAACCTTTGCACCTGTAATATTAAAATCTCTTTAAGTCTCTTTTGTCCACTTTTGACCACTTCTGTCCTGATTACTTTGAGGGGCAATTTCTGAAATAAGATCGCGCAACTTTCACACGCTAGCAAAATGAAACTACGCGGAAATCAGCCGCTTTAATTTTATCAATGAAAGGCTAAAAATAGCGCTAAAGACGTAAAACAGTACCTCAGATTAGATAAATGGTCGGAGAGAAGGCGATCTCCTGTGGCTGTTTGAGCACATTCAACCCATAGACTGCAGTTCAATCTATTGTTTTATTTCCGCTGTCATCATAGGTAACATGAAATAAAAATATGTTTCCACACACCAAACTTATACGACGCTGGCACATCCTCCAACTGTGGGCAGACTTCCTTTTCTCTCCCACTTGCCATTTCTACACGTAACATAACCTGCAGTACTTATACTCGAAACCAGTCACCTCTTCTTTCGCGCGAAAGGGAAACACGCTAATCTGAGGTCACATACAGGGCATGAGACTACATTGCGCATGCCATGAACCGTTGAACCGTGCGGTACACACGCGCTCTGGACCGAGACAAGCGAACCGAACGGTTCGGATTTTTTTCATGGACCGTGCCACCCCTAGTACCTTTACAAGTAATACAGCAAAATCTCTAAATCTTAAAGTCTGTGTAAAGTCATTTTAGTGTTTGCTTTATTATTTCTTAACACATTCTAATTGTTAGAAATGTATTGCAGAAACATATAACATGTAAACTATGTAGTAGGGATGCTTCGATCGATCGGCCGCCTATCGGTTTCGGCCAATAATGGCATTAAATGACTCGATCAGTACTCGCTTAATTTGTATTTTCTATGAGGATGCGCAGCATCAAACAACGTAAACAACACATATCTAATCGCGGACAATTGACCTTTCGCCGGCCCCTCCCCCAAAATGGCCATTGTCCAATCACACATCACAGCAACCGTTACTATGCGAGCACCTCCGACAAACATTCACGCCCGCAGCGTTTGTGAGCGGTGCATACACCAGATAAAACAGTGTGGACTGCCCCATACAATGGATAAAACATTGTGGACTGCCCCATTCAGTTAAATGTGTCGAACATTTACGAAGCATAAATACGTCTGCACAAAGGTAAGGCTTACAGCTAACTAGTTACAGTGTTGTCTAGATCTACTAACTAGAGGCAAGAACACAAATTGGACCAAAGTTATGATTACCATGAATATAATTGCCAGAATGTTAAGCTACTCTCTATGCTAAATTTAATGAGTTATTTTGCCAACATTAGTTAACATGTAAGCTAACGCTAGCTACATTAGCTGCTGTTGTGTTGGGACTTTCAGCTCCCCAACTTTATTTTTCGTCAGTTTACGACAAAGTCGAACATAGCGCCCTTAACAATCAACTTTAAATAATTTGTTTTTATCTTTCATGTAGCATTTTATGAACGGAAAACCTACCCCTGAGTTTCCCAATCCCGTAAATGCTGTGCAATTTTATTATATTATACATTTTATTTATTATATTATCTGTCCTGCAACTTTTAAGACAAAACAATTTCCTATTTGTGAAATCTGAGTATCACCATAAATAAAACATTATGATTCTCAAAACGGCTATCCTCAAAACAACAGACAGAGAAATGTTAGTTAGCTTTGAATGGCTTTGAAACACACGTAGGTTTACCTAGCCAACATGCCTTGTATTTTAACAAAATAGCTACTCGCAATAGACATTAATAGACTATACCATATGAAAGATAACTTACTCGGCAGTGCAAGAGCATGACTGGTCCACAAGGCTGTGCTGGTTGCATTTGAGTAACAGGTCATGTGGTTTCACTTTTTTTGCGTGAGACCGGTAAGCATTAGCCTCGATAGTAGCCGTGTCTCCTTCATTGTGTATTTTTATATTTTGAATATATCCCTCCACTGCATACTGTAACCCCTTTTGCCTCGATCTGGAGGAAATCGCGGAGGTATTGCTCCAAAAAATGTCACTGACACGCACGGGTATATCGCTTTCCGTCATGGCAATCTGTCGCGCTGGTAATTTGTTTGTCGGAAGTAGCAACAGTAACTAAGGGGGGCGGGGCTCGGCGAAAGGCTAATTGCATCCTCATACCAAAAGTTTATTATTTGCATGCATTTTAAAGTTTTGACCTTTAAACTTTATTTTTCCCCACAGCGGCTCTTGTCTGCATACACCTGATATGCGCAAACAGCAGCCTGTCATCAGTGCACGTGAACAGAGCGATCTCTCTCTCACATCTTAAAGCTGCAGTAACCTAATTCATCTCTCAATAAAATCACTCTCTGCTCATCAGTGAAGAACTGTTGTACTTCATACGAATGCGTGTATATTTAATTCATACAGTAAAGACTGAAGTGTTTTATTTTCAGTACTTTTAAGAAATATCAGAAGGGGAGCCAAGATATTAAATTTCTCTTAGCAGAGGTATATTTGTTGTGCTTTTTTTTATTCTCTATTATAACAATAATATACCTAATTACAAAGGCAACATATATAAGTAATATAACAAAGGGAACACCTGTGGTATTACTTTATCTAGAAAAAATTTTAACCGTTACGGCCATCAAAGACCTTGCATATCGACTAAAAAACAACAACAACGGTATCGGAATCGGCCGATATCAAAGATAACAAATCGGTAATCGGTATCGGCTGCAAAATTCCTGATCGGAGCATCCCTACTATGTAGTACTGAATTGTACAGAATTGAACACATTTCTGTGTTCAGGATCATTTGGGCAGAGCTAAAATGGTGGCTCGATAAAGCACTGGAGCAATTGAGCATCCCTAATACAATTACGGGCATTCATTTAGGTTGCAGCGGTATTTAAAATTTAAAAGAGACGGCAGCTTTCCCGTAAGTGGGCGTGGTTTAAGCAATAACAGCAGACATGCCCCCAGTGCTTGAAAGCAGAGAATCCAGCCTGTTTTTCCAAGATTCTGATAACTTATTTTATTTATTTTGTCTCATTTTAATATTTTAAATTTGGCTGGGTGGTTAACTCTTTCCTTTAAGAGAAAACACTTTCCTGCCAATGCCGAGTATTTTCAGCTTTCTGCAATACCACTATTATCTACCAAAATTTCTGCAACTTATAAAACCCGGAAGTATCGCCCTAGGTCAAACAGCTGTATGTCCGTGCAAGTTTTGAGGATTGCTCTGCATCTGCATCGCTCTCTCTATCAAAAGTCCTTCACAAAAATGTTATTATCTCAGCTTTTTGCTAAAATTTGGTGTTTTTGAAGAAACCAACCCATATATAAGAGGTGATAAAAAGATAACTAATAAAGGTAGGATAAACTTTTTTTTTTTGAAAGCAGAGAGTCTGTTTTTTTATTTGATATATGTTTATTAGGGGTGGAACAGCACACAGAAGTCCCGTTTCGGTTCGTACCTCGGTTCAGGCGTCACGGTTCGATTCACTTTCGGTACAATGGAGGGAAAAGCAAAACAAAAATGAAGAAGGCAATTTTTTTTTGTACTTAAGATAATCTTAAAAACACAGGTGTCCTTATCTGTGTTATTTTGAGATGTCATGAATATGAACTGAAATGCATTTAACATACTATCTCGTATAACAAAAATGTATACCACTTTAAGTAATCTTGTACACATCTTTCATACAAATATGGGTTCAAATGTATTACAAGTGTTACCTAAATACATTTTAAAATTACATTTTGGCCTTATTTCATATTATTGTACTAAAGAACAAAAAAAATAGGCTTGTAGGATGAATTAATACGTGTGTACGACTTCACAAGGCGCTGCAAGAAACGACAAATGGATGACGTCAGAGTAACGCGAGAGCGCTTTTTAATCAGCCTCCTCCGCAAGATTTCTCGCGGTACTCTGACGCTGATGGCACTGCGTAAAGTTGAGCACACTTAAAAAAGCAGCTAAACTCGACACAACTGCCCCGCGTATGCCTGCGCCTCGTCCATTAATTGTATATTAGCAGGACAATTTATCTCCTACTTCTCAGCGTGAGAAATACAAAGTGTGGCGTGTGAGCGTGTGAACTGACTGAAATGCGTGTGTAAATGAGTGAGACTTGAGAGCCCTGAATTAGATGTATTTCCACTCACATACCCAACAACTGCTGAAAACGCCGACACACAGTCCTCGTCTTTTCCACCACTCTCTAGCCTGTACTACTGTAACTGACTGGAAAACTGAAGTTTTGCCAAACTTGCGATCTTAAAGAGGCCAGCGGCGCGTCTAACTCTTGTGGAACACCACCACTTGCCATACTCGCTGCTCACTCACTGACTGGACCGGCGTCGACCTGACAAAAAACTGCAGAGTGCCAGAATGTAGATGGGCTCTGATAGAGGGCATACATAGGCGGAGCTCGGCACCAAAATTTTGACAAATTACTTTAATAACCAATACCTTATCTCAAATATCCAAACTCTTTTATTTGCCATCTATTTTCATGGTTTACCCTGCATTTGTTACCCAGCATCCATGTAAAACTGCCCCTACGTGACACTATCTGCAATGCTTACATAAGGCCCTTGTGCTAAGAGGGGTTCTGGGGCCCTTCACCTTGTTATGCAAAGGGTCATTAGATGTACTTTTGACAACCACAATTTATAACCACATGCTATTTACAAGACTACATGGTCCTGTAAGAAAAAGCTATTCTTCAGTGTTTGAATAAGAACATTTATAGTCACATTAGTGAGAGACACATCCAATATAGTGGCGGATCAAAGATACACATACTGTATGACATACCGCACAAAGTCAGATCTGAGATCAAACAACAGTTTCTAAAGAGACCGGTCAGGTGTTTGCACAGGAAGAGAACAATCATTTCTGACAGATCTACAGGCCTTCATCATTATGTCCATTCGCTCTTGTGTTTATTTGAAGAGGGTGAAAGAGAGATGACAAATAATGAAGACAGCAATTACCTCCCCTACAATCTTTCATCAACCTTCTTTTCTTGCTCTCATCTTTCACATTGAACAAATATAAAGAGCACATTTTCTTGCGCGTCTGTCTGGTATTGCTTTTGACAAAATGCCACCTGCTAATCTGATTTGTCAGGTACATATTCTGATTATTAAACCTTTTCAGGAGCATAAAGGTCAGATATGTTCATTGTTCTCCAAGAAAAAGAAAACGACAGTAAAAAGAAAAGGAAAACAGCTGGATCTCATGCAAAAGCTTGGTAGGAGTCAATCTAATGGGGCGGACACACCAACCGCAACTTCAATGATTTGCGCGAGTAGATCACATACAAAGTAAATGCAAAGACGCAAATAGTTATCCAGTCTCACAAAATTATGTACCTATAGTCACATAAAAATTTGTATTCTTTTTTCGTGATACGGTCACCAATTTCCGAGTATTTTTGGGATTGTATCATGAATTTCTGTTTATGTGTCAAGTATGTGTCATGTCAAGTGTCAAGTATTGGTAACTCAATTGCTTTTTTCTATTTTCAAACAATTTTCGCTTCAGTTTAGGGTTAGATTTAGTGTTTGCGTTATGGTGTCACTTTAAGTATTGGTTTATTCTATTTTTTCTGATTTTTTTTATATTTTCTAAATTTTAAAATATTGTCGCTTGGCGTTGGGGTTAGAGTTGGGTAAGGATGTAATTTTATGTAAACCGAAGTGACAATGGTAAGAAAATAGATCAAACAGTTGAGTAACCAATACGTGACAATGACACAAACAGAAAATAGTGATACGATCACGGAAAAACGTGGAAATTCGTGACAGTATCACGAAAAAGAATCAAAAAATTATGTGACTACAGGTACATAATTTCATGTGACTGGGCTGGAAATAGACACAAACATGCATGGTGCTATATGAAAGATGCGAATCGGGAGGCACGATTGCGAAAATATCCAACTCGAGTGAAAAATTTGCATGACACAAAGTTAAATCCTGCGAGTAATCTAGAGCAAATAACAGATTGCCTTGCGTTTGGTGTCACTGCAGCATTACCCTACAGTCACATTAGCTACAAAAATGAGCGACATCGAGCGACACGCACTCGCTTTAGGGGCATTCCTTGGCTAGTATCTAAAAGCAGTATCAAACGTCACTTTAGAGGTATTGTTAAGTTAAAAGTTTGGATTTAAAAGTATTTATTTCTCAATAAAAGTAACAAAATATATGAGGTAAAATGCCAAACTTATCAGATATATACAGAAATATGCATTTTACGCCATCTTGAATTATTTTATTCGACTCGGCTGCAGACCTACGTCACGCTGCCCCTTCACTCCGGTTGGCAGCCGCTTTGTCGCATCACTCCTTCTTGTCTATTCTGGCTCCACCTTGCTCGTGCAGCGGCGAGCTTGTAGCTTGTCGCTGGCAAGCGGCCACTCCCATTGAAAATTAATGGTAGCCTGTCGCTCTGTCTCTTGTAGCTAATGTGACTTGGGGTCAGGCCTACAAGGTTCAATATATTGAACAAAATGCATGGATTTGAGTCATAATACACAATAAGTAATAAACTGTATTGTTTGTGATGAAGAAAGAATTTTAATAATAAAGTAAGGTTTATTAAAATTTATAATGCATTCAAAAAAGTTAAATCAAAATAATTAAAGACATCATTATCAAAATCTATAACACTGACCTATGAGCTACAAAGCTCAATATCTGAATAAAAAAATGTGTTCGTTACTTGGTTTCTATTTCTATGCTATTGTGACAGGATGCCCTTATCACAATGAAATCCGACTGATCAAAAATCCCAACACACATTAACTGTAAATTAGGCTTGCCGCGATAGACGGTGAAACGATGATAACCGGTGCTTTAGCCTCTCACCGGTTATATCACTTGCCCACCGCGACACCGTCTTTCACCGTCGTTTTGATATTTTCGTGTAATTAAATCATTTAGTTTTGTTAGAAAGAGCAAACACTTACAACTGAATGTGTTTGTTGTCGGAATTCAGCGGAGCTGAACGCACGTCGCGTCACAGAGCAGCAGGTGTCAGATTTCATTTATTTCTGTCAGAGTTTGCAAGGTGAGCTGACTGACCAGATTATGACAGAAGCTGCGTGCTTACTCGTTTTTATTATAATATACATATATGATGTTTAATATAAGCGAGGTCGTTTTGTTGTTGTGTTTTTCATCAAGAAAAATATTAAACCCATCATTCAAGCAGCGCTTTTATGGAGAAGTAGCCGGTTGCTCTGCTTGGGACTGGCGGGTTCTTTGAGAATTACCTGCGCACATTGACTCAAGCACTTAAGTAAACCAGCTGTTGCACTCGAATTGCACGCAAATTCATAGGCGATTTAACGCAGCTTACGCAAGCGCTGCATTTAAACAGTTGCGTAAGTCGAAAGTGAAAGTAAAATGTGCACGGCTGCATGCGCATTTATAAGCCCCTCCCACTCGGTGACACCGGGATCACCGAGTTTGTGATGCGCTGATTAACCGGTGGGAAAATTACGTCACCGCGGCAACCCTACTGTAAATAAAACATTACATGCGTTTCTCATCTTCTCTTTCGGTACAGTACAAATTAGTTGTCGCTGGAAACTTCCTCGCACCTGCTGTAAGATTTTCAACAAAGGTCTGTTAGATTTCGTCATTTCTATTTTTCTCCAAGCACGAGATGAACCTCACTCTTCGCATTTCACTTCACTACATGCTTCCCTATGTAGGCTGTAGGGGTCAGGGTTGGCTGCATCAGATCCTTTCAGAACTCCGGGGAACTAGAAGCCCCCCTGTGGTTTCTTCCTAAAGGAAAGCTGATATCTGGGGCAGAGTAGCTAGTACGCTGGGCTTTAACTGCATTTGCTGAGATTAGAAATAGCGAAGGATAGTGTGTTTCTGTATGTGTATGGATATGTGATGTGCCCTAATTCTGTTAGATGTCTGGTCTGTTGCTTTGAACAAGCATAGAGACCCTCCCCTCTCTCTGAAAACAGGATCACGCGTTTCCCGTTACTCCGCTGGTCTGGTTGTGAATCATTGCTCCGTGTGTGTGACTCCAAAACACTACGGAGGGAAGTACAGTACAGCTTCCTCTCCGGCTAACGGTGCCAAACCAATTTATTATATTTTCCTTTCTGTCTCGCATCCTACCACCCACCACCAAAGACAGGCCCGCTTACGTTAACCCTAACACGTACAGAGCGATGCCTCTCTCACCGGGGCGGTTCGGATTACCACGGCACTTTAATTGACAGTCTCCGTGGAGACGAACAGGAGAAGTGGCAATGGTAACCTGGAAACACAAAAGAGCCTATTTGTGCTGTCTGACTTCAGACGGGAGACAGACATCATCAAAAAGTGAGAGATGCAGAGAGAGAGAGAGAGAGAGAGAGAGAGAGAATTGTTATTATTTGTGAATAGAATCCAGCCGTTCTCTCTCATTTCCAAAGCAGTGCACACACTGGGCTTAAAGCAACCTTGCGCTAAAGAGCTACACACACACTACCACCACATGCATGTCAGCTAGACATCAGCGCTCTGAACTGGAGCGGAGGAAAGAAAGAGAGTAGGGACATAGGAAGAAAAAAGAGATAAAGAGGGACATGATTAGCAACTAATTGGTGTGAAAGAGATTTGTGAAAGAAAGCAGACCGGGAGAGGAAGAGGAAGCTGCGGATGGTCGCTCTTTGAAGGCGACATTTCTAAGAAGCTTTGATGTCGCCCCTGTTTGCGTTAACAGCCGCACCTGAGCCAGGGCCAGCACTAAAGATGAGTATTTTGGTAAGGTGTGTAAAGATTACAGTCAAAGCACCTGCAGTGAAATGAAATGCATCATACATTTTATGTTTTAAAATTATGAAATCGACTATGATACTATTAAAGGATTAGGCAAATTAAAAAAATCCAGATAATTTACTCACCACCATGTCATCCAAAATGTTGATGTCTTTAATTAAAATTAGAAATTATGTTTTTTCAGGAAATCATTTCAGGATTTTCTCATTTTAATGGACTTTAATGGACCCCAACACGTACCAATTTTAATGCAGTTTAAAATTGCAATTTCAAAAAAACTCTAAACGATCTCAAACGAGGCATAAGGGAGTTATCTTGCGAAACGATTGTCATTTTTGGCAAGAATATTAAAAATATGCACTTTTAAACCACAACTTCTGGTCTTCCTCTGGTCCTGTGATGCGCCAGTGTGACGTCAAGAGGTCACGGATGACGTATGTGAAACTACGCCCCAGTGTTTACAAGTGTGGAGAAAGAGGACCGTTTCAACGTTGTCGTATGTCAAATTATATTAATTAATGTCTTTGTGTCAACTTATTGTTTAAAATGGTCCGCAAATGTGCGTTTCATATATTTAACACGTGACCTTTCGACGGCATTACGCAATTACGTGAGGTTGCGCTGGCGCATCACACAGCCGAAGGAAGAAGAGAAGTTGTGGTTTTAAAGTGGATCTTTTTTATTTTTCTTGCCAAAAATGACAATTGTTTAGCTAGATAAGACCCTTATGCCTCGTTTGAGATCATTTAGAGTCCTAGAAAAAACCTGGAATGTTTTCCTCGAAAAACCTAATTTCTCATCCACTGAACAAAGAAAGACATCAACAATTTGAATGACATAGTGGTGAGTAAATTATCTGGATTTTTTTTAAGAAAATGGACTAATCCTTTAATACAATACTAACTTAAAAGTAACTCATCTTATGTGACAGTCTAAGCAAAGCAGAGCTGACAATACTTCTTTGTTTCTATGAAATGAAAATAACGATTTACGCATGCTCGCACTCAAACTCAGGTGTCACTGGGTAAGAAAGGGATTTGAGGCTCGGTGTAGGCGGATGAGAGATCAATCACACGGGTTGACTGGACAGGCGGGAGTATTAGCTGAAGAGACACCTGAGGCCTTCTGAAAGAGCTGCGCTTATACACACTCAGACCGATTGGGAAACTGCCATAGTCTCACACACATCCACACTCTCCACCACCATTACCACATGTGTGTCCGGTATCTCCTCTGAATCAGCACACACCCCTCCACCTGTGGCTCTGTCACTCAACCCAAAGTGCAAGTAAAGAAAGAGAGAGACTGGTAAAACATTAAGGGATCCTGCATGTTCTAGTCAGTCCTTGCAGGAGGATACTGCTGGTGTTTGATTGATGATGATGAAAGGATGAGGAAAGTGAGAGATGGAGTTCACATATAAACAGTTGAGGAAGTACGCATGGTACACTTGCTGTTCTGAATGTGCAAAAAAAATATTTTTAAATCGAGACAAAATGAATGACTATTAGTGTATTTACGTCTACAAATATTGCTTACTGGTAAACTCATCATCTGAGAGAGAGAGTCAGAAAGAGGGAGTGAGAGGAAGGGAGAGAGAGGTTGAGATAGAGAGAGACCCTTTTCACATAGCATGCTGATCCCAGAAAATTCCCATAAAATTGCCAATGTGCCTTCGTGGGAATGCAAACATGCCCTGTAATTGATTGTGGAATTGCTCCCCTAAAGTGGGGTAACATTTCCAGAACCCGTCCTGTGTGAACAAAAGGCAGGAACAATGCCGTAAGGGGTGTGTCAAAGTGAGGATGCGCGTGTCATTGCAACAACAAAATATCGTTCAGCTCTTTCACACATGGTTTTTAAACGCATATCAACATTTACGACGAAAAATGTCTGCAAACTGGAATGAACCAGAGATAAGGGTGCTCGAAACTATCCGTCCTGAATCTGAGATCATTCGGCAGTATAAGGGGCTGTTCACATATTGCGTCTTCTGCGCGTTCATAATGGAAGCGACATGTGCTCTTTTTTTCCAGACGCGTCCACATCGCATCGAGTTAAAACATCTCAACTTTTCAGAATCCAGCAAGCGCACCGCAGGGCATTTGACAAGAACCTGCACACCTAACGTTTTCCACACGGACCCTAACAGAACATCACATCATGCGCTAGTTTACGATCGAACCACAAAATAAATACACGTGGGTGGTTTCTCAAAAGAGAAATTGTGGATCATAAGCAAACTTAAGACGTTGCAGAGAAAATCCAACAAGTGCACGATGACAAATACAATAAAAGATATATAAGAATATATTTATATTGCTGTTCTTCAAACCTTTTCAGGTATTTTCAGAATAATAAAGAATATGTATAATGATTATGTTTGATGAGTGTTGCTTTTTCAAATGCATGTTATAAATAGGGATGCACCGATACCACTTTTTTGGAATACGAGTACGAGTACTTGCATTTCAGAACTTGCCGATACCGATACTGAGTACTTAATAAAAAAACATGATTTAAATTTACAGGTAACAGCTTTAGTCATATAATTTAACAAAAAAACAAAGGACTAGTTTTCCAGTTTGTTGTAAACTCTGCCCCTTTGGACAACACGAGGCATTTACCCCTTACACGCCGCTCAAACATAGACATTTCTCAGATCGTGGTATCGATTCCAGGTATCAGGGGACTTTTAACGAGTACGAGTCCTTTAGAAAATGTGGTATCGAGGCCGATACCCGACACCAGTATCGGTATCGGTGCATCCCTAGTTATAAACGACTCAAACTAACAGTGATTTCGGACTCACTGATCAAAAGCCATAGTAAATGAAATAGCTGTGAATAATATCGGCTGTGCGATTCGGTGTAGTTACCGGCAACATATTATTAGTGTATATCTGCATTTAGCGGTGCACCCATATACTTTATCTACATACAGTGCGGGTTCTCTTACATGGAAGTCACTCGGGGTGTGCAAAAATATCGATACAGCTAAATATTTCAATCTCTACTATCGATATTTTTAAAAACCCATCAAATCCCTCTGTGTGCTTCAAACAACCTCCTCCGCCATCCAGTTGTCTGTTATAACACAAAGACTAAACAAAAACAGTGTGTCTTTACTGAGGATATAATCAGAGAGCTGAAATCTCTTGAATATATCCGAACGCATAAATAAGCCAGATTGTGCCTGGACAGTGTGCACTGCCCCCTGTTGACCACAGACTGCAGCAACATGTTTTCAGTGAATATAAGTGGCTGATTCTCATTAAGTTGAAACAAAAGCACTTAAGTTCTGAATGACTGTGTCATGAGTCATTTAATAAAATCTACATTTACTTAAAAGCTTTATTAGAGACCTGCTCCTGAGACATAAACACTGAGATTTGTTTTTAATGAAAGTGAAGGACAACAGTGAAGAAAAAAACACAAATACACTGACAGAAAAAAGCCCAGCAGAATCATTCATGTCCCGGCATAGTTGTCTTTTATACAACCTTGACTTACACGACAGGGTAATATCCATCCCTAGTGAGTCTTATGCTTTTCTAAACAGATATAAAAAATGTAATCCCATACCTACCATTTTTTATACACAACGTGTCACTTAATATTCATACTTACCTTCCCTCTTAAAACCCTTTAACGTGACTAGCATTAACAAGTTAACTACAGTGTTAGCATTAAACTACAGTATTTCAACCTTGACCCTATTTGCTGCTGGCCTTTATTATGTGCCTGGTGTCAAAAAGAGACTGCTTATGTGCAGATGCATCAAGCTGTACAACACGACATTGTACGTGGCATTGAGACAATAACCTTGATATTACGCACGTTAAATATTCTATGCAAATTAGGTCAAAGCGGTGCATAATTAATACGTACTAGACCATGATTTATAAATCCCCAGATGTCTAACTACTTAAACTACTGGCTGACATTAGCTGACCTTCTGATATCAGAAACATCTTTGCCGTAATGATTCATGTCATGTGACACTAAGCCCAACCCCATTTTTAAACCACTCCTCTTTTTGCACAGCAGACTGAATCTCTTATCGCCTACCTAATCTGTCCACCACAGTAAACTTTACGGGCTATGAGATAATGTGACTACTGATCTCCTCTCTGTATAATGGTACTTGTGTGTGTGTGTATAATAAGTGCATAAAGAATGCACTGCAGGGCTGCTCTACTGCTGTATTGACCCAGCGTGAGACCTGATACTGACACAAAACCCATCCCAGTCAACACCGGATGCACGCTGTGTGTGTGTACACACCCTCACAAATATACTTCAAACAGTGGGAGGCAAACACCAGCGGCAACATGCATTATAATAAACTGAACTCTCTTCGCTCTTCATTTCACATGTGTGTGTCTCACGAGAGCAGAAAACCTGTTTGTAATCCAATCACATCTCTAATATCATTTTGAATTCCATTTTTTCATTAAAATGTTGATGCTAGCTCAGATGTGTTTTCTGATGTGTAAAGTAGTCTCTGTGCACATTAAAAGAAGCACGTGTGTGGTTGCACATGATTCAGAATAGATGGAGAATTTACCGATATAGCGCATTACTAGCATGCCAAGGTCATGGGATCTGATCCCAAGGAACACACAAACCAATACAACGTCCCTTAAATGCACTATAAGCATCTGGATCAGTCTGCTAAATGCCAAACTGTGAAATGTAATGCTACATTAACCACAAAGTAACAATTTTGTAATACTATAAATATATGAAAATAATATAATGAAGGGATCATTCTCACAGAACGCATGTTTTTAAAACCAAGACAGAGCAATAGAAAATAGTACAAAACACAAGTGTATCAAATGGATAGTTCACCCAAAATTTGTGGCATTATTTACTCTCAAACCGGTAAAAATGTCAAAGAAGGATATTTGTAACAAAGCAGGAAACAGAAGCACCACTGACTTCCATTGTAGAAAAGAAAATACTACTATAGCAGTCAATGGTGATGTTTTCTATGTTAAAGTGCTAAAATTGGGTCCCCAGTGCTTGTTTTAACATAGAAAATGTGAAAAAGATCAACCCAGTAACTTAGTTTTAGTAAACCATTCTCTGTAAGCATGTGAAAAAATAGCTCATTGACATTTGGCTCCCCTTGTGATGTCAGAACGGGATAATGCCGCCCCTTAAAGGAGTAGTCCACTTTAAAGATGGGGCCCAATGACTTACTATAGTATTTTTTTGACCTACTATGAAAGTCATTGAACCCCATCTATAAAGTGGACTACTCCTTTAATCTGCACTATCCAACCACAACACTGCAATTTAGTGCAGAGATCAGCTCATTTGCATTTAAAGGACACACCCAAAATAGCACATTTTTGCTTACACCTACAAAGTAGTAATTTTAACATGTTATAATAAATTATCTATATGGTATTTTGAGCTAAAACTTCACATACATACTCTAGGGACACCAAAGATTTACTTGACATCTTAAAAAAGTCTTGTGAAATGTCCCCTTTAACTCTTTCCCCGCCATTGACGAGATATCTCGTCAATTAAGAGAAAACGCTTCCCCGCCAATGACGAGATTTTCCGTCTTTCCGCAATACCGCTATTATCCACCAGGTGGCGCCCTTCCGCAACTTTTTAAAACCGGAAGTATTGCCCTATGGCAAGCTGCTGCATGTCCGTGTCTGTTTTAAAGATCGCTCTGACTGGGATCTCTATGAAAAGTCTGTCACAAAAATGGAATTATCTCTGCTTTTTGCTCAAAATATGGTGTTTTTGCAAAAACCTACCCATATTTAAAAGCTGATTGCAAAAGAACCACTAAAGGTAGGATGAAACGTTTTTTTTTGTTTGAAAGCAGAGGGTCTGTTCTTTCATTTGGTATATTGTATGTTTATTTATTTAAAGAAGAACATTTTCTGGAAGGCATTAAACTTTGTTGAAAATCATGAAAAACGCTGGCGCTGGCTGGCAACTTTTGTTTGCAACAAAAGGGTAAACAAATGATGTCAGAATTATAATTTTTGGGTGAACTATCCCTTTAAGGTGAATTTTTTAAATGGCCCATAAGCTGTATATAGGGTGACAGTTTAAAAAAAGGTGAAAATGAGGAAAACACAGATAAACACTCGATCATGCACACTCATATTCCACCCAAAATCTGTGTGAAACAACAACCTAAGACGCTGGGACTTTTTAATCCATCTTCAAAAGTGATTTTTATATAGCTTACACTTACAAAAACTTTAAATGAGTTACTTCTGTGACTGATAAACATCTTACCTGTGTTGACCTCCAGCAATCTCTTCTTCTTCATCTGCCGCTCCCGTTTCTCTCTTTCGGCCTTCTCTTTGGCTGCCTTTGCTTTTCTTTGCTTCTCCTCCGCCTCTCTTATCCTTCCATTCTCCTTTACTGCTTGCTGGAGAGAGAGAGACAGAGAGAGAGAGAGAGAGACAGAGAGAGAGAGAGAGAGAGAGAGAGAGAGAGAGAGAGAGAGAGAGAGAGAGAGAGAGAGAGAGAGAGAGAGAGAGAGGGAGTTAGAAGCATAAAACACTTAAGACATAAGTGGGGACACAGAACCGAATATTAAGAAGATTGTCAAAACAAGAAAAAACTACACTTACTAAACAATGTCTCACGAGCATGACATCTAATGTCAAGCTCTAAAAAGGACAAATACATTAAAAAAGTTATAGTTTAAAGCAGGGTTTTTTAAACAATGTTTTCAAACAGTTTAGTCCAATTAGTGACTAGCATTGACAAATATTTTAATATGACATTCCAAAAGGGTATTTTGGTTTACACTTATATACCGTTCAAAAATGACTATTATTGTTTTGGGTCCTGAGATATAATGCACCTGTTTAAGTGGGTCGCAAAATGAAACGTTTGAGAACCCCAGGCTTAAAGGTGGGGTGCATGATCTCTGAAAGCCAATGTTGACATTTGACATCACCTAAACAAACACGCCCCTAACCCAATAGAATCTGGACCTTCTTTTGATAGACCCGCCCCACATAAACGCAACCCAGGCAACGATGCTGGTTTGTAGACACGCACCGTACTGCTTATTAGCTACAAGTGTGTTTTGGTACTCGGCACGACTCCAGGGTTCCAGACTTTGAGAGTGTGGCACTTAATTTTTCATCCAGTCGCACATGTGAGACCAGTAAATTTTACCATTTTTTTGTGATGTGACACTGAATTTAAAACAGCACATTGAACTTTCTGCATCTATCATCAAATTATTTATTAGTAATACAGTGTATTACTAAATGTGAACATCTGGTTGGCATGTTGATTTACGGTAGGTGCCCCTAAATTTTCTGGTTGTGCCCCTAAAATTTTCAGTTGGGGGCCACTGTGCTCCTAGTGAAAAATGTTAGTCTGGAGCCCTGGACTCCCTTTCCCAAAGTGTTTTCAAAAATCATGCACCCCACCTTTGTTCTGCTGAACATAAAGGAAGATATTTTGAGCACTGTTTCTAACAAAACCATTTTAACACCATTGACTTCTATAGTTTTTTTTCCTACTATGAACTTGAAAGTGAGTGAATAATGATGAAATTTTCTAATTTCTTTTTTAGAGAGAGAGAGAGAGAGAGAGAGAGAGAGAGAGAGAGAGAGAGAGAGAGAGAGAGAGAGAGAGAGAGAGAGAGAGAGAGAGAGAGAGAGAGAGAGAGAGAGAGAGAGAGAGAGAGAGAAAGAGAGAGAGAAAGAAAGAAAAATAGAAAGAAGATTATATTTTGTGTTCGGAATTAATAGCCATTAATAATAAAAAAAATTCTAGTATTTTTTAAGTTTAGCTAACAGTGTAAATCAGCTATACAATACATCTACCAAAGCCATGTATAACTTATAAATATTTTATATTTAATGTCATCAAAGGTCCTACAAAGTAGAAATTAAGTTATCAAACTAAGCCAAGATCTACATGTAGATGACTTACGCAATGTCTCCAGTCATATAACACAATTATTTATTCTCCCTTGGCTTTGAAACTTCAGAAAAGTAGTCAGGATAAAGTTTTGAGTGAAATACCAGCAGCATTATATTAGAGAAGTAAACGTGCTGCTCTTTAGATTATGATGCAAATGTATTCAAATTGTGTAACAAAAAGAATCAGAGGAAAAATGAGCAGACAGAAACAAAACCAAGATAACTCGACAACAGAAAGAAAGAAAGAAAACTGATATGGGTAGGGTAGAATGAAAGGCAGAGGAAAAATCAGAGTAAAATGAAGTAAAATTGTAGTAAGAGACCTCTCATTAAATAAGCCATTTTCCCTCTGGTTTTGAAAACGTTGAAGCACTTCAAACATTTTCAGGAAAATCTGGGGGGCAAAACAGACTAAAATATCCCCTCCTTCCTCGCTTTCTTTCTTTTTGGACCATTAGCGGTCAGAGAGGGTTGTTAGAAATCTATAACTGCTCTTTTGGTTTGATGAGGGCTACTTTTCTCGACGTAAGAACACTCGGGCAATCAGAACGAGCTATCAAAAAGAAACATCATTAGAGCAGTCACCTTGTCCTAACACTTCATCTGCCTCTTTCTTATGCTCTCCTTCTCACTCAACTCTTAAAAGCCTTCTCCAGATAATGGATGTATTTGTAAGTGTGTGGAACAGAGCCAGTGACACACCTCGCGAAGGTAGAGTGAAAGAAGCAAAATACTTTTAATGAGAAAAGACAGAAATACAGTAACAAGAGAGATCACGGAGAGATGGTTCAAACCCAGAAAAATAAAAGCAACGTCTGTGAGGAAAATTGTGGGTAATTTATACAAACACATATTGCATGTAAGATTTAAAACTTTTTTATATTCCTAAAAGGTTCTGTAGAATATAAAACTGTATGAATAATAAGAGTTCTGTACATGGTTATGACATATAGTGAGCCTCAAACACTATTCCTCCTCTTTACGTAAACCTTATGCATGCAAAAGACCACTAAAAAACAGGCCAACCTCAACATAACACCAACTGTGACGTTACAGTCATGATGTACGCCCCAACATTAAATTACACATAAAATGAATTACAAGGGTGTTAAAATGCTAAAAAAAAAATGGTTGAGTTAGCGCGATATCCTAGTTAATGCTATATGCTAGCCTTTAGGCTGCCAAGTTCTACTATTGACGTTACAGTTACGTTTTGCAGGTCCATACTGAGAAACAAAAACTCAGAAACGTCCATACACACTCTCTGAATAATTGATTGTTCCTCAAATTCTGAAACAGGCTCAAACCAAGGGTCTGTTTACACACACAGAGCTACTGAAAATCAGCTCTGAGAAACAGCCATTCATAGCAGGGCACAACATTATTATTCATGAACCTTTCAAATAAGGTAATAAGTGTCCATTTTATTCTGGGGACAAATCCTATGGTTGTAAAAGGACACGTAAAAATGTATTACTTAAACAAACTTAACTTTTGGCTTAACTTATTTTAAAGGGGACATATAATGAAAATCTGACTTTTTCCATGTTTAAGTGCTATAATTTGGTCCCCATTGCTTCTATCAACCTAGAAAATTTGAAAAAATATTAACCCAGCAATTTAGTTTTGGTAAACCATTCTTTGCAAACATGTAAAAATAGGTCATTGAAATTCAGCTCCCCTTGTGATGTCAGAAGGGGATAATACCGCCCCTTAGGGCGCACTCACACTATCTAAACCAAACCGCGCTTGGGTGCGTTTGACCCCCAAAGCCTGGTTTGTTTGACTAGTGTGATCGCTCTGTTCCGCACCCGGGCACGGATTGGTTAATCGCGCCGCGGCCGGGTTGCAGAGGTGGGCCGGAGCGCGGTTCACTTGGGCTCAGGCACGGAAGGCTGTGGTGTGAGCGCAATCGCGCCTGAGCGTGATTCAAAAGGTGAAGACGTCAGTTGCGCAACCACTCACCTTCATCTGCCTCCGTAAAAACCTTTTGATGCGAGCAGCGGGGTTACGTGAATGTCCGAGCTGCACACGTGACAGATCAACTAAGCAATATGATGACATGTGAGAGGGCTGTCTGTAATCGCGAACCAAACGGCTCCGAATAAAAAAACACAGACTTATCATTACGGTGGGTTCCAGAGAGAGCTTTACTTCCTGCTTTTTTCAAAACAATCGCATCTTAATGACGAAAGCGCGCCCGAACTTGGATCGTTTAAAGTACAGTGTGAGTGCGTGCACCTGGGGGAGTAGGGAGGGGTGACAATCGCGCTGGGGCATGGTTTGGTTTGGATAATGTGAGTGCGCCCTTAATCTGCACTATCCAACCACGGCACTGCAATTTAGTGCAGAGATTAGCTCATTTGCATTTAAAAGGACACACCCATAAAGGGCACATTTCTGCTCACACCTACAAAGTGACAATTTTAACATGTTATAATAAATTATCTATATGATATTTTGATCTAACAAACATGTTAATTCAACGTGATTTTCAGTTCCCAGAATGCTTTGCATGAGACTAAATAATGAGAGCAAAAAGAAATTAAGTAGAAGAACTTAAAGGAGTAGTCCACTTTAAAGATGGGGTCCATTGACTTTTTATAGTAGGAAAAAAAATACTATGGTAAGTCAATGGGCCGCATCCATAAAGTGGACTACTTCTTTAAAGTGCCCGTCTTATGACTGCTTTTCCACAAGTTATATAGGTGTATGAGTTCCATAAAGCATGTTTCAAAAGTTGTTTGCTCGAAATAGCTTGTAGGAAAATATTGTTACCCATCTCTAATAGCCTCTGTTTCAGGGCAGTTCAGATTGTGCCGTTTTGAGCTAGTCCTACATATTTATGAGCTGCTGCTCCTTTGATCACGCCCCACTACTAACGTCATGTGATCGTGCGCATGCTCAGTGGTATCGTGAGCAGTACAGACCATACTGTGTTATTATTTTATATATTATTATTATTAACGGTTTATGTTGCCAACAGACAAATCATGCAGAAAAGTATCACTAATAAGTACACTACAGGAGAAGAAACTCATGACACACAATGATTCCAGAGTAAATTGTGATGTTACGTTAGCAGTCACAACAATAAACTCGTTTTCCCTGGACAATGCTAACATATTCCAGTTATAAAACATTTTAGAACGCATTATTTTCGCAAATTACAGAAATTAAGACCCGGCGGGGGATGTATACTGCTTGTGGACCGCGTGCTAATTGCTAGAAGCTAGCGGGAGGTCTGGACTGTAAAGTTATAAGAGGCTCGGGGGTTAGCCTCGTCAGAAAAGCCGGGGCGGTAAGGCCAGGTCTCGGTGTGTCAAACACATCATGACACACAAAGATTCCAGCGTAAATTGTGATGTAGCAGTCTAAACAATACACTCGTTTTCCCTGGACCATACTAACATATTCCCGTTTTAACATTTTCAAACGCATTATTTTCGCAAATTACAGAAATTAAGACCTGGCGGGGGATGTATACTGCTTGTGGACCGCGTGCTAATTGCTAGAAGCTAGCAGGAGGTCCGGACCGTGTATATATCTATGCGGACCGTAAAGTTATTAGAGGCTCGCCTCGTCAGAAAAGCCGGGGCGTACGGTCTCGGTTAGTTTGGCAAAAAAGCTTTTAGCTCTAGCATCATAAATGTAGTATTTTGTGACAGAAGATGACAACATGCAAAATACAACGTGACTTCTTACCTTTTGTGATGAAACAACGCGATCGCGAATCGAATCCAGTCTGTTTCAGATGTGTGAATGATCCATAAAAGTCCAATAAAATACATCCAATGACCATTTTTGTCCACAAATGCTTATAATCCGTGAAATATAGATACATAGTCTGTTGTTTACATCAGATTTTGCATGAAGGTCTTATCGCCTACAATCTGAGGACTGTTTGCGTCGTTACACAGTGTATATAAGATTACTCCGCGTTCCAATAACCACGCGTTAAAACTTTGTTTTTAAAAGTAGGTGGAAGTATAATCCATAATATCCAAATAGCGCTGTTATTTCCGTGAGACATGATAACAGCACAGAGGGTCTCATTCAAGTGACTGCTCTATGCTCTCTAGCTACCTGGTGGGTGGAGACCTGCGAGTGGGGTGGTGGGCGGGAAAATTCAAACTGAATGTGACGAAACGGTTTGTTACGTCACAACGGAGCTGAGTTTTAACTAGCGCAATCTGAGACTCAAGGCAGAGGACATTCAGAAACCTGTATCTCACTCAAAACAGCATGGATGGATTTTTTTCCAAGTTTGTATGCGTGTGGGAGCATCAGAGACACAAAATAACACCCCAAAACCCAGAAAAAGTGAGTTTTTCATAATAACTGTAACTGAGTAGAACGTACATGCTTATTTCATGTTAAAACAAAACTAGACAATCATGTGGAACCACTGTCCATGACTGAATCATTTTCAATAATATTTAATATTTTCCTTTATATCTATGACAAAATATTTTTTTGCAAGTCATTTGACAGTCATTATGAAAAAACAAACCCAATGCAAAAAACCTAGCTAAATTTCGGATTGTAAATTTGAAAAGCAAATATTGTTAAAAGACGAGCCAAATTTGTTTGCCAAAAAGCAAATTTGTATTTGTTAGGGTAACCTTTCACATGCACCTACTTGAATGCTGCTTTGCTTTTAGCTTTTGGATTTTGGGATTGTGGCTGGATCATAAGCCTGCTTCCATAACATCATTAGACTTCATATCATAAAAGAGAGAAACCAGAAACACAGCCGGACAAAAAGGTTAGAAGATTACATTTAATAAAGCTAGCAAAGGCTTTGTTAGGTTTTTTAACACTAACTGTATTGAATGGGATACTAAGGTGCTACTGTAATGATGTTACACAAACACACTCCAGTATCACAATATTGTACATTATATAAATATATAGACTATCTTGGATAAAACCTATTACTTTGGCAAACCGGTATCTCAATGTCCTTTAGCCACGCCTGACCATAACAAGCTTCGAAACTCAAAAAACTCTTCATACTTGCTCTCAGAGAGGATTGCGGGATTGGCAAAAAAGCCCCTAGTACATAGCTAAGGCAGACATCGCTGTCTATTTGCTGTACAGCTCACAGATCTCCGACAGATCCTGCAGCAGTGGCCCCTTAAATGAGCAGGAAATATGGCTATTGACGGCGGGCCAGGACAGAGTATAAGTCACATGATAACGAGGCTTATTCCCTGTTGCGTGCGGCGGATTACCGAGACAGTCTGCGATCACAGTAAATCCTGACGTTGGGAACAGGATAGTTAGATGAAAGGTGGGCTAAATCAGCTTTCCTCTCCACGGCCCTGTGACTGTGCGCACACACGTAGCGCTTTAAGCACTTTCATTAGAATTAGGAGAGAATGAAAAGCAGCGGTGTGTGACCTCACGCATCGTAGCACGGACATCAATATCAACACTAATACAAGAGAGGGATTCATAATGACCCTGCCCTTCTATCACAAGGGTCAAACTCGACAACACTTCAAACTTTTATTCCACTCTCTATGGCTCCTGAGGGTGTCGCTAATGCCGGTTCAATGCTAATTTCAACACATTTTAAAAAATCTGTTTTGAGTCGACTTGTGCCGTTCCAGCACATTTTTTGAAATGGTGAACTAAGTGAACACTTCCAAATAAAGCAATTAAATCATTCAGAAAGGCTACTGTAGAACTTAAAGAGCAGTTCATGTGTCGTAAATTTGCTAAATCTGACACCAAACCAGTTGTGTTCTCTGTCCTCATCCACAGGAAGTGATGTCGCTGGTGCCCTGACCCTGGTTCTCAGCAGGTGGCTATAATGGATATGGCACAGATGCTGTTTCATCAATTCGGAAGCACATCACAGGCGGAGGTCTTATCCAATGTGCTCTGCTTTGTGCCTTGTGGCCTCTTCTGAACCACGTTTGACAGGTAAGTCAATGCCGCCACCTCTCACAAAGTGGCCGCAGTGTTTAGGTAGCGCATCGTGAGCGGTGTAGGGCAAGATTGTTGGTACAAGTGTTCGCAGTCACAACGATTAAGACAACAGAGCTCTGGTGTAAGAACAGCAGAAGTGCATTCGCCCAGTAAACTACTTCAATAACAGCTCAGATTTTTTTGTACAGATATTACAAAGACTGAAGACGTTCTATTAGGCCTATTCAGCGGCGTAATAAAAAATAACAACATAAGAGCTTGTCTAATCCTAAGATAAACATCAAGAAGACTTGCGTCTACAGCCAGTCATCACTAGAAAAGGTTAAAGGCAGTCTTGTGGAATTTAATTATAACTGTGGAGTTTATCAGAGAGGTAGGTATCCATGTTAAAAAGGCATTATTGTGTGCTTTTACGCATTTCAGAATCCTATAGTATACAATAGACCAGTGCATGACGCATAAGTTAAGTCATAAGTTTAAACACTGTCTCTACACTATCAGAAAAAAGGTACAATAGCTGTCACTGGGATAAAAAGGTCCTAATATGTACCATTTAGGTACAGATGTGTACTTTAGGAGTACCACCCAAGCGACAGCTTTTTCATAATCTTTAACACCTTTCGATTTGACGCTTTTGAAGCTTTATTGTCATCTCAACCATGCATAGCAGTGCAGTACATAATGAAATAGGAGAACAACACATCTCTAAGACCATGATGCGACACTGTACTACATAAACAATAGATCTAAGGATTAAAAAGTAAATTTTTAGCCTGGGCAAATAAAGTTCATGTGGGTAATATAGTGCAAACAGTGCCAGACAGTGCAACAACAATACAATACACTACAGTATGCATAAAATAAATAAAGTTGTGCCGACCAGTTCGATCTGGCTCTGTTTCTCTGAAGAGAATCCTTGTTAACATTCCTATACATATTTTAGCACATATTTTATCCCCAAACAGACAAAATGCTAAAGGAACACAAATGCAACTTTAAAGGTGAACTAGATTTTTTTGATTAAAGCCACTTAATGATTTTTTTAATGGTAATTTTGAGGTATTATGCTGTGTACACACCATACGCCAATCAACAATGTGCATGAGTAGATTACATACAGTACAAAGTCCATCCAAAGACACGAATAGACACGGATAGACACATATAGACAAGGATAGACACGAGTAGACGCAAATTGGGAGGTGCAATTGATGTGAAAGCACGCTATTCGCCTCTAAGGCGTCTTCGCGCAAGTTGAAAATTGACAACTCAAGTGGAAAATTTGCATGACATGCAGATAAATCTCGCGAGTAATCTGGAGTGAGGAACGCAACGCTTCGTGTTTGGTGTTTATGCAGCATTAGTATTAGGACACTTGTTTGTCTATGCACGGCTTCATCGAACACATGTGCGTTGTCGCTGTTACGCGTCTAGTAGGAACTTTACTTCCTGTCCTGTTTGTTTAATGCTAAGACCAGTGTCTTCTTCTTCTTCCTTTATTTCTTAACGCCATTCTAGCATCTACGGCTATATTCATGGCAAGAACAAGTTAATCCATACACAAGTTTTATTCAGACAAGTTAATCCATACACAGGTTGGGGGAGGGACAATTTGGTATCTCCAATTTGCCTAACTTGCATGTTTTTGGCATGTGGGAGGAAACCGGATTACTGACTAGTGTCTAAACTGAACTCTGGAACAAATACCTTGAACATAAAAAAATTTTTGGTTTCCTAAAGACGATGAGAGACTGCGATCGTGAATCACTGTGTAGGGTGCATCCCTTTGAAGGACCCCAAAAGAAAATTCATGACATAAAAACATCTCACGCTTAGAATTTGAATTAAACAAAACATATTAAATGATACAATGTAGTGCTGTTGGTTAGTGTCCTTATTTGCTTGAGGTTTAATTACAACGGATTTATGATAATGTATTTTATAAAAAGTCATAAAACTGCCCCCCCCGGCACCATCTTACAGTTTGAGAACCAGTGGTTTACACACATTGGGTAAATGTATAGTGAGAGAGAGAGAGGGGATATGGCTTACACACAGTCCTGTTGGCTGTAAGGCCATAGTCAGCATCTGTGTGTGATGACTGATGAGGATTTAAGGGGAAAATCCCACACACAGCTGAGTTGAGGAAACTCCTCTGAACACACTATTCATCTCTGTGGCCACCACACACCATTACTGCGCAATCTACACTGATGGGCCTTTCTATCTTTGGACATACTTGATGATACTTTAACATGGTCTGGCAATGTTTGTTTCTTGATACTGCAAACAAAATGGAAAACAAAAGTAGATCACTACTATTAAAAACAATTAAAGTGTAAAGTGTTAAATGTGTTCTTAGTGGGGCTGCATAACAATTAATCAAAACTAATAGTTTGAAGAATAAAAGTTTTTGATTTACATCATATATATGTGTGTACTGTGTATATTAATTATGTATATATAAATGCACACCCATACATGTATAATTTTAAGAAAAAATATATTTTTATGCATTTATATTTATATATAATATAAATTATAAAAAAATCTTAAATATGTACATGCATATGTGTGTTTTTATATATACATAATTATTATACACAGTACACACGTACAGCGGGGAAAATAAGTATTTGACACATCAGCATTTTTATCAGTAAGGGGTTTTCTAAGTGGGCTATTGACACACAATTTCCACCAGATGCAGCCATCAAGCCAAATATTAAATTCATACAAATATATCAGAACATTTAAGTATACAAGTTGAGCCATAATAAATAAAGTGAAATGACACAGGGAATAAGTATTGAACACATGAAGATAACAAGGTGCAAAATGGCATAGAAAGCCAGGAGATCAGCTGAAATCTGCCAGTATTGAGAGAGAAACCCTGCCCCCTATCAGTACTAATTGATATCAGCTGCTTTAGTCTTAATCATGATATGGCTAATCATGACACGCTGTATATATGATGTAAAAAAAAGTGTTAACCACCAAGCCAAATTTCAATGATCAAAAAATGGCAAGTAAAATAATTTAACGGGCATGATTCTCTGCTCTCAAACGCTGGGGGTGTGTCCGCTGTTGGCACTGAAACCACGCCCACTCGCGGGAAAGCTGCTGTCTGATTCAACTTTCAAATACGGCTACAACCTGAATGAATGATTGTGATTGTGCCATGCTCAGTGCATCGTCAAAACACCATTTTAGCCACGCCCAAATAATCCTATACACAGAAAAACTGTTTAATGGTGTAACTCCACAATTGGGTACTACATAGTTCACAATCTTTGTAACATCAGGGTTCCTACAGGTTTCTTCAAGTTAAATTCAAGTCTTTTTAAGACCTTTTTAAGACCATTTATATAAAAAATTAATACCCATTTCACGTCCCTACCAGCAAAGAAAAACTAAAAAACTTAAACTTGTGTTCATTTATTTTTCCGATGTGAAATGGGTAAAAAGATTATAAGCCAAGCAAGTGTGAAAAAAAATTTTCAGTAGGCCACAAGAAAGTTTGCCAAACAATGTTAAGTTGTTAAGGAATTTCTGAGATTTTCTTTGATTTTTCCCGCTTCTCCTTTGCCTGTTGCTGTGTTGTGTTGCAGTCTATGATTGTGGTGATCTTCATTTACTGAAGGTATCACGTGTTCGCAGTATTTTGTACTGTGACCCGGGACTGTGTTGCGTTCTCAATTATTGGATCCGCCACTCTTTATTTATACTACTTTATTAAACAAACAGAGATGCAAACACGTGTATGTTCAAAAAAGAGAAAGGTAATCTAAGCCCTCACACCCAGGCAAATATCCAGATACTTAGGCTACATTGCCACAGACCCCTGCCATCCCTACCAACCTAGGTATATAGAGAAAAATGAAATTCGAAAATCAAAAGACGCCGACATTAATTTGGAATATTCAATTTCATTTTTTTATGTTAAACCAAAACTCTTTTTTAACTATCTAGCACTTCTTCTTGCTTTACTCCTTCTTCCTGGCCACCTCCTGCAACGTATCCAGGGCCTTCCATCTGGCTGCATTCATTTATATTAATTTCACATTATATTTCATAAATCCAACCATAAATGAACAAAGCTGACAATGTTTGTCAAAGCATCACAAAACACTTTACTGTTTTTGCACTGACATATGAAGCAATACTTGTGTAGATGACCCCTTTTATCAAACTCTTTTGAATACAATAATATGTATAGTATATTAATGATAGAAAGTGCAGGTCTAGAGATTATAAATGTAATCGGTGTGTTATGGTTTATGTAGTTTTCTTTCCTTTTTTAGATAGAGCAGAAGCAGTAAAAGTGCCTCTTTTAATTCCTCTCTTGCAGATTAAAAGAGCTTAATCCACTTATTATTTTAGATTCAAAAGTCTACTTGCTGTCCCAGTGACTGGTGACTTTATATTAGAGCTTTGCGTTTTTTATATCTAGAGTCAGCTTGAGCTTTGCTCGTGCAATGGGCTTAATTAACATTCACATTGCTTTTTTGCTACCATCTTTGTGATCTTTGAGCAAACTTTTTAGATATAAAAAGATGGTTCATTAATAAGAATATTATTAAACAAAGGGACGGAGAAAGAAAGTGCAGCACGTGGTCGTGACTTTCAAACCAAGCCAGTTTGTTATCGCAATAGAAACGGAGGCACGCAGCTTGAAACTGCACGTGAACATTAGCGCTGACTGACTCTGATCACGGCCGTTTTCCTATCGACTCGGGTTTTACACATAATGTTAATCGGACCCGGTCCTCCGTGAAAACCTCTATGCATACAACTCTGCTCAAGTTCAGAAACATGTTACGCTGAACTCGCTTCATGTCGCACCCAATTCATCGAGAAACAGAGAGCATGTGAACGTACAGCAGACTCATCGGGAGAGACACGATGTTCTCGCAACCAAAATGCCATTAATAATAAAAAGGCGCAGGCGCTGAAAAGCGATGTGTTTGCATCCCTGATTTAATCAAAATGTGGTTGACAAAGAAACTTTTAAGGAAAAATACAATATGGAGAAGTTACATACAGCACAATTTTTAAGACCCAGACATCAAAATTTAAGACTTTTTTAAGTCTTTTTAAGGTATTATTTCCAAATTCATAAATTCAATGCTTTTAAGGCTTTTTAAGACCCCGCGGGAACCCTGAACATGTTTCAACAAAACATTTATAATGTGTTTAGAAACAATACTTTACATGGCCTTTAAGATGTCTACAGCAAAAGTATCCAATGTGGTGGGTTGCGACACTGTGACTTTGCCTTCATTTGAACAACCTGCTGTTTCTATTTTTGATGCTCTCCACAGCTACTAGAGTGACTTTACATGCAAGGTTCATCTGCATTTCATTTACAAGCATCAAATGTCTGAAAATGTCTGAATGTCTGCTGTGAACCTTATTTGTTGTATATTTAAATAACATCTGACAGTACATCAAGCCAGCTGTAATCCCATAAAGACGCTGATTTAAATCATTTTGGATGATAAAATATGCACTCGAAACTAGGAGTAAAATTGCTATGTTTCTTTGTGAACAGAGTATCGTAACACAGTCAGTTATGTCAACGTTCAGCAGCGGAAATGAGAGCGCTAACAGCTTGCATTTGTCACTCCCTGGTGAAAAGACACATCTGTGCGAAATGTTTGCATTTAGTTCTTCGGTCTGCAAAACTTCTTTTTCTTTGAATCTATTTTAAAATCCACGTGTTAACTTTGAGACGAGTCTCTGTGTGAAGTGAACAAAGTGTCGAAAAGAGTCTAAAATGCTGTTACGAGTGATTGATGCCTGGCAAACTTTGTGTACAGAGCCGAGGCTCTCATAAGACATGCCTTAATATAGATCACAACAGCTGCATATCTACCTCAAATAACCCAACGCTAATCTGATCAAACCACTCTCTCTACGAATCCGTTCTGCTTGTGCCAAGCCGAATGTGTCTGATTAAACCCCGCCCACTCTCCCATAAAACAGCTAGCCAGTAGGGGATAAAACTCCTCGCTTCTCATTTGCATAAATGGCCTTTAACTCTGTTAGGTGGAGAGCAAGGGGAAGAGATAAACACGGGGTGCAGAAATTAGGACGAAACTCTGCATTCTCCCTCGGCCTGAAATTGCCTGTTTTCTCATTATAGAGTTGGTCTCCATTTACTAGCCATCGTTTGAACTTAATTACTGAAGTCGTGCCAGGACTGAGGCCTTCACTATTTCCCCACTCACTCGCGTCCAATTCCGTTTGACAAGAGACAATTCTGGGAGATACAGAGCCGCTAACGTAGGGTTACAGTGAGCGAAGCTAATTTCGCTATAGTAATTGCTTTGGCTTTGAACGAAACGGCACCGTTTTGTTTACGTTAAGCAGAGTCAAATTGAAGAGAATAAACTTCAAAGAAAAACACTTGAGTCATCAAAGCCTATCATCAAGCTTTCTAGACAAATATCCGTCAAGTGTGTGAAATTTTAACCAATGCTAAAGTGAGAACACAATCAGAAACGTAACTCTGATGTTAAAGGTCACGTTTTTCCTTATCCCATTTTTTAAACCCTAGTTAGTGTGTAATGTTGCTTTTAGAGCATAAATAATGCCTGTAAAATTATATAACCTCAAAGTTCACTGCCAGGCGATATATTTTCTTTAACAGAAGTCCCCTTTCAAAGCCTACAGCGAACGGACGGTTTGGACAACAGCCCTCTATTTCCTGATTGATTGATGTCAATAAAACAGTTTTTGACTAAACTCCGCCCACAGGAATACGTCAGTCGCCAGCTAATCTTACGGCTCTGCTAAGCTAAGCTGCTATCGAATCACAACACACTAAACAAACTACACAACATAACTTGTTACGTATTTCTGAAGGAGGGACTTCATAGAACAAGGAAAACATCAGCCCGTTTCTAGGACAGTGAAAACAATACCGCATTTTTTACACATGAAACATGAACACGTGTTATAATGCGTGCTGTAAACAGAATCAAATCTTCAAAAACACAGAAAGAAAGGGACCTTCATGACCAGCTAAAGAAACAAATTGTAACATCTTTAATTGTCAAAAATGTTTTGACGGTTGTACTTGATCAATGTGAGTAGCTGGTGGACAGAGATTTGTCTAAGAAAACATAAGACGAAGATTGTATATTTAAATTTCTGGTTAAGTGTTGCACCCCAAGCTTTCTACAATACCGATTATATTTAATTATTGGGGGTCTTGACTCAAGGCAAACAGTTAACACTGCAAACAGTTGCCCACAGTCACTAGGGTTGCCAACTGTCCTGTATAAGCCGTGAGGTCCCATATTTTGAGTCTAATTTATTCAACCCGATCTCATGGAAATACATGTTATTTGATCAATTTGATCACTTTATTCGTGACCATGTCACGGAATTCCGCTTTTTTCCGTGACGGGACCAAGGTCATTTTATGTATTGTTTTCTCATTGTTTTGTGATTTGTTCGACTTTATGTGGCGCCATAAAAACAGAGAGGCAGATAACATCAAAATCGTGCGAGAGCGATTCAAGAAATCATACAGGAGATAGCTATCGAAAAGCTCTTGCGATGCTTTTATATCATCTACCTGTCAGTTTTTGCCGTGTCGCAAGTATCAAAAGCAGCAGTGCTGATCACGACACTTGACAATGATCTCCAACACCTTTTATCCAATTACAGACCGCTTTAAGCACAATCAGTATAAGTTTAAGGGTGTCAAATAAAACAATTTCACGTTTATTTAAAAAAATATATTTAGTTGTTTGTGCATGTATAAGATCTGCATAGTTACAAAGTTCGGTCTCGAAATTAGGAAGAGATCGCTGATCCAGGCCTGTCTAAAACACCTCAATCTAAAATGCCTCAAGGCATTTCCAACTTTGCTAGGAAATTCTCGCACTTGATTCACAGCCTGTAAGTGTGTTTCATTTAAAGTATTCGATGTTGACTCTGCAGAACTTGTTCGGGAGTCACAAGTGTTTTATTTTAGACAAATATCAAAGGTAATGGTTCAATTTAAGGACTGAGTTTAAAGTACCTGCTATAAATTAACAACTATTACTAAACCTACTGTTTGTTGCCAAGGCATACAAGTTATAAATTAATATTTAATTAGGAGATTAGCTATCATTTTGACAAATGGCTTAAATACACTGTATACACAAAACTATATCCGCACTGTTGCGGAAGGCCATCTTTGTCCCGTTTTCAAAGTGAGAAAGATGGCAACCCTAACACTCACTGTCAAACCCAGCAGGACCATGCCTCTTTGTCTTAACACAACTGGAAGAGATCTCAATTTTGTTAGGTAAAAATCCAAGCCATCTTACAAAGGCATTGTGGGGCAACATACACATTCAATTTTTGCATCAGAGAGACATTTGAAAGATCAGATCAATGCTGCCTGTACAGCAAATATGTGACCCAGTCCCAAGTCGCACAGGTATATTCGTAGAAAAAGCAAAAAATACATTGCATGGGTCAAAATTATCAATTTATCAAATTATCATCCAAAAATCATTGCTAAGATCATGTTGCATGAAGATATGTTGTAATTTCCTACCGTAAATATATCAAAACTTTATTTTGGATGCAGCAAAATCGCGATCAAAATTGGCCAGAAACTCATCTAAAAATTTCACTGCAAAAATTATTTTCAAGAAAAACATTTCTTATTATTTTTGTTTTGTTTTCAGTAAAAATATCTACAAATTCTTAAATTAAGATGCTTTTTCTTGATGAACAAAACGACCCAAGAAAAGAAGTCTAGTTTTTAGACCAAAAATATCAAATTTAAGTGATTTTGTACATAAAACAAGCAAAAAAATCTGCCAATGGGGTAAGCAAAAAAATCTTGAACATTTTTTTTTAGCTTGTTTTATGCACAAAATCACTTAAATTTGATATTTTCGGTCTAAAAACTAGACTTATTTTCTTGAGTCGTTTTGCTCATTAAAGGGATACTTCACCGATTTAGCATTCAGCTTTGTATCTGTAGAAACCCGGCAGTATTACTGAATGACCATGTTTCCCTCCCTCATTTCCCCCTGAGAGGAGAGATATCTGCATTTTGGTTCTGCAAAAAAGTCCTCCGATGATGTAATATGACGATTTTTGCATCATCGGAGGACTTTTTTGCAGAACCAAAATGCAGATATCTCTCCTCTCAGGGGGAAATGATGGAGGGAAACATGGTCATTCAGTAATACTGCCGGGTTTCTACAGATACAAAGCTGAATGCTAAATCGGTGAAGTATCCCTTTAATAAAAAGCATCTGAATTAAAGAATTTTTAAGATATTTTTACTGAAAACATGACAAAAATACAAATAATTTTTTTCTTGAAAATAATTTTTTGCAGTGTTGCTTTGCTACTTGTGCCTTGGGGATTTCCCATTTAAGTTTGGTTTATGTAAAAGCTTAAAACTTAAACAAAAAGCTTAAAAAACCCATTCAGTCAACTAGGTCATTACAGCGGTAAGCCAGTAGAAAGCGCTTAAACAAACATTTTTAAATAATACGCGTTGTATACAGACTTTATTGGACTTTGTCCTTTAAATACGATTTTCTCAGTATTTTTATTATTTGCACTCTCAATTTCCAGATCTTTAAATCGTTTAAAATATTGTCCTATTTTAACAAACCATACATCAATGGGAAGCTAATTTAGTTAGTTTTTGGAAGTTTTATAAATTTGAAATTATGGTTTACTAGTTTTATTGTCCAGGGTGACATGTGAGCATCATCATCAAAGCTGTCTACCCTGTGGGAACCAATGTTGTAGTGGACGGTGCTCCGAAAACATGGTGCAGAAGCACTTCTGGCAACCCGAGTTCGAATCCCAGCTCGAGGTCCTTTGCGTATCCCATACCCCTCTCTTCACCCTATACTTTCCTGTCATCTCCTTAATTACTGTCTATCCAAATAAGGCAAAAATGGCCCAAAAAATAACTTTAAAAAAAGCTGTCTACCCTAAACAGCATATTTGGGCATGATAAGCTAATTTGATTCCTGGTATCCCTACAATATAGGCAGAAAAGTGAAAAACTGTCAGGAGAGGTGGGATCTTCTAACATAGGGTCTTTTTACTTCATTTTCATTTAATTGTTTGTATGACATCTAAATTTTTCTGTCAACCAATCATAGACTGTAAAAAAAGATGGATGACGCCTGTTCGCTCTCTTCCATTGGTGAAAAGTGAAGCCGCCAGTGTCCCGATACGACGCTGACATCTTGGGCCTTGAGTCTGTGCAGTAGCGATTTCGGGACCAGTCATGCGCAGTAGTGAGCAGGAAGTAAAGCCGCGAAAGCAAGACCTCGCACTCGCTCTCACAGAATGCGCATATCAAACGATATCACAGCTGTCAATCATGACGTGACACCACCGTTTTTATATAATTAAATAACTAACTAAACACCAACTTATTTTAAAAACAAACATTTGAATTCACATCAGCGTGATAAAAACCACAATAAATGACAGAAACCAGCTTCGTAAAAAAGATAATTGAAGTGTAATTAAATTTTTTAGTTGGTCTCAAGTCCCATTGAATAACATGGGGAGGCGGGGTTTATGACCTATACTGGGACCAGTCACTGGGGGGCGATCAAGACGTTTTGGCTTCACTTTTCAGGGCTTGTGCGGCACGCTTGCAACCAGTTCAATCCAATAGTACTTACACTTTATTGCAAACTACATTGTTGGGAATACTAAATAATGTGTATTTATCAAGCGTGCCGCACAAGCCCTGAAAAGTGAAGCCAAAACGTCTCGATCGCCCCTCAGTGACTGGTCCCAGTATAGGTCATAAACCCCGCCTCCCCATGTTATTCAATGGGACTTGAGACCAACTAAACAATTTAATGTGATATGCGCATTCTGCGAGAGCGAGGGCACGGTCTTGATTTCGCGGCTTTACTTCCTGCTCACAACTGCGCAGGACTGGTCCCGAAATCGCTACTGCACAGACTCAAGACCCAAGATGTCCGCGCCATATGGGGACACTGGCGGCTTCACTTTTCACCAATGGAATAGAGCGAACAGGCGTTGTCCATCTTTTTTACAGTCTATGGTATTTATAGTCAACATAGTTAACGCAATCTTGTTTTCTCTTTGTGCCACCCAGGATGAATTTCAACCCATTAAGCTTAAAATGTATACTTGGGTTCTATTTTCAGTAACAATATGTGACGCTTCCTCAGATTTCGGCCAACATAAAGAAGCAGCATAATGTCACTGGGTATGCTTTGAAAACAGCCGTTGTGTTGGAATGAGCTTTTATTGCCAAGAATGCTAACACACATAGAGACATTTTCTTTTTTTTAGGTGAATAAGCTGGCAGAACACAGAAGACAGACAAAGTAAGACAGATATCAAAAATAAAATAAAAATCTATAGAAAAAAATACACAATGCCTAAAATGTTGACTAGGTAGACAGATGGCTAGGCTTTGAAACAAAGTTATTGTAAATGATAGAAATGATGCTACCCAGACAGCAGACAACTCAGGGCCGTATCGCACCAGATCCCCAAACAAGCTGCCAACTTCGGCGCGGATCCAGTGCAAATCCACCCCGGAGTCATCTGCTGTCTGGGTATTTACTGTATTAAAACCGTGATTTTCATATACCTGACTAAATAAAGAACGACTACATATGAATGCTAATGAACATTTAATAAATACCCGTTTTTGGGTTGTACTGAGAGATGAGAACGCTAGTATTCTGTTCTATTCTTTCTCTGCCTGCAGGTCATGGCGTGTTCACTCACTTTCTCTTGTCTGTCTACCATTAGCCACGGTCAATTGGATTCCTGTCAGCACTGCCGAACTGCTGCTGGTCTATTTCAAACGGGTGGGTGAGCAGAGAGGGAATGCTCATGCACGCATACGCACACTAAAAGACCCCCAAACACACATAGTTCAGTGTAAAATGACTAGCACCCTTTGCACTCATGGCTTAGAAAGAATAAGCGCATTTTAACATTTGCATCTCTGATTGTGTTAGCAGATCAGCGTGTCGCATGTGAGGTTCCTGTGCCGGTCAGTCTGCTATGCAAAAGACGTCTCTAAAGTTTAAATGGTTTAATGTGGGTGCGTGTGTGGTTGTTTGTTGAAAAGGCAGAGTTGCTGGCAATGGGTCAAAAGTCTGTAGGAATGAAAGAGTGGTGGCTGGTTGCCACAGCAACTCCCACCGAACAGGATTATGGGATGCGGCACAGCTTTTGGTGGAGGAATGAATGAGCTTGCGCAGCCCTCTTGATCTTTAGCCTCATAATTAACTAGCTGCTTAAAACAATTCACCCCATTTTTAGGCATTTTGTCAGTATTTTATAAATTCCCAGAACATCCTGCAGCTTAGAGCGAGGTGTGAAATCAAATTACAATTATGTTGCCTAAGAGTCCTGTCTCGAATCCTTGTGATTTAATTTTCAAAAAGCATGGATCACAATGTGGCCGCACAGCTTTTCACGGTTTAATAATAAATCCTAATGTAGCAGATTTGGCAACCCCGGGACATACAAAATATATAAAGAAATAACATGAAAGGGAATCCTGCAATTATGGTATAAAGGCGATGTGTGTGTTCCAGACACGCACAGAATAATACCCAAACAACGATTTTGGACATCATAGTGTGTCCGAACCATCAATTCAAAGCGACCTAGAGATCATTTTGGGCATAATGGGGTGTTCAAAATTACACATAAAAGTAAGTAACCTACAGTAGGAACATTTTGAGGCTTCATAAGTCTGTTCACATTTAAGCCATCTCCCTAGAAGGCATTTTGTGCAACATTCACATTTCAGAAACAAAACTGGCAACCCAAACAGCAGTTTTGGCATCAGAGGGGCTTTCGAAAGATCAGATTAATGCAGCCTCCCTGTAAAGTATATATAGGCATTATTTGAATTTTCCGGGTGTACCTATACAATATAGGCAGAAAAGTGAAAAACTGGCAGGAGAGATGGTCTTCATCATCTCTTTTCACAAATTCAATTATTCACAAGTGTCTGATTGGCATGAATGGTCATTCTCTGCTGCACCGGCATTATTACTTTCTTTTTTTACTTCTTTTTCATTTAATTCTCTGTATGACTTCTGAATTTTTCCTTACTTGAGTTCTCTTTTTGTCTCTTTTTCTTTGTTTCTGTCACTTTCCTCAAAAAAAGAGAGTATGAGAAAATGTGATGACAAAGTGAGAGTGTGTCTGTACGTTTGCCTTCACTTCTGGGAATCAGTGAAGCAACGGCCAAAACAATCTCTATCCAAACACAGACATCACGTCAATGTCATTCTGGAGAAAGAACAGTTAGGGGAGAGAGAGAGAGAGAGAGAGAGAGACTAAGCATGCATGGTTGCACACAGTTGCATGTGTGTTCGCTTCTTACATGCAGGAATATGTGAGTCTATCTATAGTGTGTTGCAGTAAGGTGAATATGTATGCAGACCGGTAGCCTCCTGGTCTACAGCTGGTCCCCTAACACTCCTCAACATTGATTTAAACACGCTGTTTCTAAGGGCTGAAAACTTACTGACCTGGAAAAGGGCCGATAGAGGGAGAGAGATTCTGTATAAGAAAAAGAAGAAGATACACGACTACAGAAAAAGATCAAATCTGCTGTATGATTGGCCAGACTCTAGGCATCAGCTACAAACATTCTATAGTACAGTATACATGATATCAAAACTAACACTGTTGCAATAAGTAAGGGATAATCCACGGCTAGCCATGCATTAAAGGGTTTTAATGCACGACTTAGAGGCGAAGAACCGAACCGAGAGGCGAAGAGGTGGTTGCCTCTGCAAAGTGCATTAAAACCCTTTAATGCATGGCTAACCGTGGATTATCCCGCTTATACCTTGGTTATTTGCCAAGTTAAAGCTGTAATTAATGTTTACAGTGTAATTTTTAACACACAGGTAAAAATTACGGTCATCTTCTTAAGTTAAGGCTCGCACTCCATCCGCTTTAAATAAAGTAGTGCCATTGTATTGCTTTTATTTAAATGAATTATCATATTTATTTAAATTCATTATTAAAAGAGAGAGACAGAGAACTGAAAGAGAAGGATGAGAGAGAGACTCACTGTAAAGAGAGACGCTCTCTCTCTCTCGCCCCTCTCTGCAAGTGTAACTGTGTTACTATGGTTACCAATGTTTATAGTAGCGGATTAATTTCTAACTTTAATCAAACTGACTGGAACTCCCTGTGCGTTAAACTGTTTTAATGCACACCTTCCAGCCAATCAGAATCGAGTATTTTAACAGACCATGGTATAAATCCACTTAACCAATCACATCACACCATTGCACTCATTGCAATGACACACAACGGTGGCGGTTTAAATACACAGAATTCAAGTTTTCCTCATCTACTTTGTACTTCGTGATCAACATACAAAATAATACTTTTGTTGGCATTGATAAACCTGCGGTGGTTTTCTATCTCGGGGAAGAAATGTAAGCCAGCAAAATCGAATAATTTACGTGCACTTGGGCGAAGGAAAAATGCTGGCTGTTTCTTGTTTTCACACAACAGCATCAAGCTTCTGTCATGCTAACACATTGACCCCAAGAGATCTTATGAAAAACTTTCTATTATTTTACGCAAAGTCAATGAAGATCGAGCAGAACCAAAACATTTTACAGCTGATCGCTGTCAAAAAAGTTCAGCGACGACGTCCCAAGGATGACAGCAGCAATGACAAAATGTTTTGATTAATCGGTGTATACCACTAGTCAACTAAATGAATATAACATGGCAAAGATGAATGCACATTTATATATTGATCCAATAGATTTATAGCATTTGAAGAAAAAATAATCAGTTTTTATAATAAATCTTTGAAAATCAAATTATGGATTTAAATTTTTTATGTTATTATAACCTAAAGATGCTATGTGAAAGTTTGTAAAAAAAATATTGTGGTTTTCATCTTGTCACTTTCTTGGGATAGAAAACATGTTTTCCCCCCAAATTAGTCCAAATGGATTTATTGCGTTTTGGAACCAAACTCTTCAAATGTATGCGATTCCAAAAACCTTTCAATAAACTTTAAAAAATTGCTATACTTTAGCAAATTATATTTAGACCAGTGTTCACAGTGTTCTGGCTACTATAATACTTGGTGTCAACATACACAAGTCAGGATGAAAAGTTTTTTAATGTTATTAAAATGTAGCATACTGTACTTTTGCCTCATATTCATCCTACAAATTGTCTCCACAGCAATGAACTGTCCTAATACTTATGGAGGGCACTGTATGTAAAAAAGGGTTATGACAATGGCAAATAATGATTATAATAAATATACATTAAGGTGGTCTCAATTAAACTCCTAAATATTTGTAAGCAAGTAAAGCAAGATTAGTATACAGTACAATACTGCATAGGGGTGAGTGGGGCACAGACTAACTCAGGGTTAATTGTAACACGACTACTTTACATATTTATACAGGGCAGAGCAATCAGTGATTACTGTCAGAAGATGAACTCCTACGTATTTTTTTTTTTTTGCCGTCTGAGTTTGGTGTTGTAAGTCACCAAATCCAAATGTATATCATTTTAATCACTGTCTTGTTACCTAAAACATAACACCAACATGTCAGCAACTCTAGTAACTGAGAGCTGGGATTGATAACATTTTTACACAGCGGGGTTAGTTGTCACACAGTGTTACAATTAAGCCTTAGCTATACAATGATAATTAAATGAAAACAATATTAATAATATTCATCAAAATGATAACTGTTAATACAATATATGGGGAAATAACTCACAATTATATTTTTGTCTTAATTGTGCAGCCCTTTCAAAAGAATGTCTTTTTATAAAGTCAAAGATGGTTAGATGAAGGATCATGGATGGATGAATGTGTAGATATCTATCTATTATAGGCAGATAAATAAACAATATACATATTTAGTATCGACAGAAGTATTGGTGATTAAACAAAATTGTCTAGCAGATGTTACAACAAACCCTCTGTTTGTTACAATTAAACACACCTTATGGGGTAAGTTGTAACGTTTGCACTCCTGTCACGATCTGTGTAATTGTACAATAACGGTAGGGCGCACAAACAAATTTTAAGTGTTAATTTGTAGCAGAGATGTGTGTGTTGATTGTGTAAAAAAGGATTAATCTAACTTAAATATTTTTGGAAAGATAGAGCCAAAGCTGAAAAGCGTTAGGTTGTGCCCCGCTCCCGCCCACTTGAATGTTGGCCATTGAAGCAAATGAAAAAAATCAGTCCTTCAAACTAAAATTTACGTAAGAAAATACTACAAACTGTACTTGTTTCCCTGTGTTTTTGTTTGTGTTTACCTCTCATAGTGTCTACCTCAACTACAAAGATTATACAACAAAACACAAACAAGAAGATTTGCTCCTAAACATGGCAGTATGTCACTTTCGTGCTTCGTTCAGACTACCAAATTTGTTCAATCATATCTTCTGTTGCTGAATTTGTTGTGTTTTCATCAGTGAGTGTAAAAACTACAGTGGAAGCTGCTCATTGAGACTGGCAGTTCTAGTTCCTCTCTCTTTATTGGACTGGGAACAGGTTTCAAAGACGCACCGCAGGAGTGCATTATCATGCAGCTGATGGTGGACCTACCGTCAGCTCATTCCCTAAATTTCTGCATTTCCATCATGAAATCATTTAAAATAATAAAGGCGACGAGATTCGTCTCATCATTGTAGCAGCCAAGTGGAAAATAACTTTGCATTTCAAATGGCTTTTCATAAAGAAGACAGGCGGCTTCCCTTTCGTCAGATTAGTGCACTTGAACCTTCAGAATAGGAATGAGCAGAATGTTTGAAAACACACACACACACACACACACACACACACACACACACACACACACACACACACACACACAGATGAAGACAAAGCTCCAAGTCTCAAATGTGTTTGTGTAACCCGCACGTAAAGTCATCATACTGGGACGAGCAGTATTTTGCTTTTAATTACCCAGCATTCTCCAGTCCTCTTGTTTATTAAAGTTATTATTTCTAATACCACACACGCACACAAACACACAGCACACACACACACAAGTAGTGGATGGCTTACCGTGAACATGGCTCTGAAGTTGCTCAGGTCAGTAAAGAGTTCCTCCACTGAGGTCTTCTTGGAGTCAATGGCAAAATACTCCAGCATGTTGAGATAAAAAGACACCATGTTCCTATTCATGATCACCAGCTTCTGGTACTGATCTCTTGCATGTGTGGAGAAACTGTGAGAAATTATTGTCAAGGCCTTAAACCAAAGAATGGGAATGAATACAAACTATGAATTCGTACATTGCATGTTAAATTTATACTGTATGGTGAACAACCAAGTGGCATCAATAAACAACAACTAACTAGTTACATTAATAAGGCAATGCCACTGTCTTTTTGGTAGCTGACACCATATTTGAGGACTAGCACTTCTGTAAAGCAAAGAACTAGCGGTTACCTTCTATGTTTGTTAAATATAGCAATGAGGTGCAAAACAATGCTATATTTATTATAATGGCAACCATTTTGGTTCAGGGTTAAAAACTTGAGGGGCCTTTTTTCCTAAAATTTACAGTAGAATTGGGCATTCAGACAATGAAAAAACAAAGTCCTTCAACATAAAATGAATGAATAAAACAAAAATGTATTAAAGAGCACCTATTGTCCAATTTACATTTTTACATTTCCTTTGGTGTGTAAGTGTGTATTATGTGAACGATATGCAAAAGGTTCATACCCGAAAGTAAACGATGATGCGAGTTATCGTCTCTAATGTAAATCTCTTTTCTTGGACTACAACAAACACACAGATTGTAGGTTTAACAGTTAACTTCCTGGTATTGGTGATGTAGACAAGACCGACATTATCATAATTTCTCCCGTTTCGGACTCAACCTGTGTGTTAACTCCTATTAGCAACCGAATCTTTCAAACATGCTAAGGAGCGTCACATTTCCGGCGGATGTCAGAGGTATTCAGGCCAATCACAACGTACAGATTAGCTGGCCAATCAGGGACACAGAGCTTTTCAAATCCATGCATTTCAGGAAGAGAGTGAAATCTGAAGGTACAAAAATTTATGGTATGTGGAACATAATGTGTTTTTAAAACCATAAACCACGCAAACACATTGTATTATACCAAATACACAAAATAGCGTTGTTTTAAGCAATCAAATAAGTGCTCTTTAAGACAATACTACAAACTGTACTCGTTTCTCAGTGATTTGTTTGTGTTTACCTCTCATAGTGTCAAAGTTTATACAACAAAACACAAACAAGAAAATCTGCTCCTAAGCATGGCAGTATGTCACTTTCGTGCTTCGTTCAATTTAATAAATTTATTTCCATAATTTACAGTAAATGTGGATGAAACCACTGCAGTGTAGATGGCAGATATCTAGTAAAACCTACTAAGTATGCTTGAAATCTAAGTACGACAGAGTGTTATATTAAGTAATTCACTTAAACGGTATCCAAACATTTTCTAAAGCTTGTGTCCTGTGATTTTAATTACCGCTAATAACTGCTGTGATTCTGCAAAGATCCAAGCAGTGTATCAACGACTGCTCTTTATCCAATTAAAACTGTACTTGTGTGTACAGTACTAAGCTATGCAAAACATGTAATTTATTGGTATGTATGCACACAGGCATTTTATTCACCAATAAACATACAGTAATTACAGATGGTAGAAGTATACTTGCAGTTGATGTACAGTAGGAAAGCATTTATGTTTCACACTGACTGTGTTTAGATATAATGGTTGCATGTGAGCTGCAAACCTGAACAGCTGATGGATGTTAACCACTCAGGAAACGATTTGTAAGTTTATCCAGATTTGTTTTACACTTTTCTGTAGAAAATTAAAATGGTGCTTGCCTCTGAAAAACTCCAAGAAAAGCATACATGTATGTATAAGGTCATGCGCATCCCGTCAGTAAAGCTAGTTCCTCGATTAATAGTAAATCGCTATCACCTGTTTCAGATGAAGTGGCATTTACTACACAAAGCCGTAGTTCACTAACAGGGGATACGTCCGCAAAAATGAATGCAAAGAAAGCACAGACATTTTTATATTTCACCTGTACAACACACAAACACGTAAATCAAACTTAGTTTATATAACTTCATACTTTGGTGTTTCATACATTCACTCTGTGACGCTCTGACATAAGCATAAAGACACACACTAACATGAAAGAGAAATAATCTGGGTCTAATCCTTGCTGTGAGGTCAGAAATGCCTTTCTCCAAATTTCATAACTAATATTGAGACTTTGATGTGGTTTTAATTAGTAATCCTATTTGATGTTGCAGCCTCATATACCCATCTCTCATCAAACTTTCCAAAAACTTGTGGCGTGCACGTGTTGGATTGGTGTCAAAAACATTTGTTTGTGTGCTTGTTTGAGCATTTTAATGTGTTGTGAACACAATAACCCTACAATGAAAAAAAAATCCAGATTGAACCAAAGCGGTCTCATTAAACATGCCGTTTTGATTCTCATGTCATTGTGACATCACAAAAACAAAGCCCCGCCCACAGACACTGACTTACTGGTTAACTTTACACTGTAAAAAAATGACTTTCTTGCTTAGCATTTTTGTCTTGTTTTCGGTAAAAAAATTAAAAAATTCTGAAATTAAGATCTATTTTCTTGATGAGCAAAATTATCTAAAAAATAAGTCTAGTTTATAAAAAATAAACAATCTAAGTGAATTTGTGCTTAAAACCAGCAAAATTATCTGCCAATGTGGTGAAAAAAAAAAAACTAAAAATACATTTTCTTTTTTCTTAAACACTTAATTCAAGAAAAAATGTTTTACCCCATTGGCAGAAATTTTTGCTTGTTTTAAGCACAAAATCACTTAAATTGTATGGAGTTTTTTTTCTAAAAACTAGACTTATTTTCTTATGTAATTTTGCTTATCAAGAAAATACATCTTGATATAAAAATTGTTTGATATTATTACTTAAAACAAGACAAAAATACTAAGTAAGAAAGTCGTTTTTGCAGTATACTGTACCCAAAAGCTTTTCTAAATGTTTGCACGGCAAAAAATGACTTTCTTACTATTTTTGTCTTCTTTTCAGTAAAAATATCTAAAAATTATTCAGTTAAGATCTATTTTCTTGATGAGCAAAATGACCTAGGAAAATAAGTCTAGTTTTTAGACAAAAAATTAAGTGAATTTAAAAACTTCACTTAAAAACTTAATTTTTATCTTGAACATTTTTCTTAAACACTAAATTCAAGAAAAAATCAAGAAAAATTTGCTTACCCCATTGGCAGATTTTGTTTAATGCACAAAATCACTTACATTTTAATATTTTTGGTCTAAAAACTAGACTTATTTTATTGGGTTGTTTTGCTCATCAAGAAAAAGCATCTTAATTTAAGAATTGTTAAATCTTTTTACTGAAAACAAGACTAAAATACTAAGTAAGAAAGTCAGTTTTTGCAGTGTAATGTAGCATTAATGCGGCTAAAGACCCAAATAGAGGATTTAAAACCTGCTATAACAAATCATCTGTGGGGTATTTTGAGCTACAACTTCACAGACACATTTAAGGCACAACTGAGATTTACATTAATCCGAAATGTGCCCTTTAAAATATATCAAGTTGTGTACTTAATTAACTCAAATCACAAATAGTGACATCAACAACAATAGATATAGGATTTTTTTCTCCTCCCTTTTAAAAATTAATAACCCTATTTATTTTGCTATCCTCGCGATGGGCGATTACATGGTTAGTTGCATTTCATAATATTCCTTTAGCATTTTGTCCTTGCTATTCTTGACCCCATCAGAAGGTCCATGCGCCCTCTTTTTTCACAACCCACCAGCATCACTGCACTAGATGGCAGATGTGCTGTTTCATGTACAACAGTGTGTGTGGTTGTGCTGAAGCAAGCAGTCTCCACTTTAGATTTAACTACTGTCCTACCAGTCAACAGTGCATATCTATGCTCACCTCAACTGTATAATCAGGCAGGTAAAAGTGAACATTAGGTAAAAATCACAAGATCTACAGGCTGTATGGTTATTCTTGATCCCACACATCTCAGTCCGAGACTCACTACAACAGGTTCACCATGACTTATTCATAATAAAGCCATGAACAACAAGGGCAGACAGGCCGAAGAGTCTGTTCTTGTTCGGCCCACTCGCGAGACCTTCAGAGAGTTCTTCCTCCAACATATGCCCACAAACCTGCTCTGTGCATCTCCTCCGCTGAGAGTTGGTTCACACGCCCTCCAAATACACCTGCTTCAGCTCTCTGATTAGAAAAAGAATAGAGTGCAAGGGACACGTTCACCTAATGAAAGGACAGACGCCGTATGAAGGCGAGAGATAAGACTTCATTAACTTGAAAACGGATCTAGTTTCTGCTGCTTAGAGCTCAGAGGATGGGCAAAATCTGTGCCGTGAGCGATGTTAACTGCAGCGGGGAATGAGAGAGGAAGGTGTATTGTGGGTTTTTCTTCTAAATGATAGACAACGAAACAAAATAAAGAGAGAGTGAGGTTGATGGCTGACCCTTGAGCAGAGGGATAGAAAAACATTGATTTTCTCCTGTACACCTGAGCTTGTTAGACACTCTCATATTGTATAGTGTACACACACTCACACCTTTAAAACAAACTGTCTCTCTCACGAAACCTAGCGAGCTGACTCTGTGGTCAGTATTTTAAGTTATTACGCAACGTATGGTTAGACAAACGCTGCATGCTTGTGAGTCAAATCTGGATTTATTTATGGAGCACAATAACAGCAGTTGACCGTCCCATAATACCAATAGAAAATGCTATGTGATAGTTCACAAAAAAATAATAATAATGTCATAGTATTTACTAAACCTCAAGTTGTTCCAAAACTGTAGAAATGCCAAACACAAATATTACGGACCAAAAAGTTCTGGGGCACCATTCACATCGATAGCATTTTTTTATTCCTAATATATATATATATATATATATATATATATATATATATATATATATATATATATATATATATATATATATATATATATATATATATATATATATATATATATATATATATGTCAATGGTGTCCCCGGTCTTCTTGGTTACAAGCATTCTTAAAAATAACCAAATATTTTGGATATTTTTCCTATTTAAAACTCTACTGTAGTAACATCGTGTACTGAGACCGAAGGAAAATATAAAGTTGCGATTTTCTAGGCCAATATGGCTAGAAACTGTACTCTCATTCGGGCATAATAATCAAAGACTTTGCTGCCGTAACATGGCTGCAGCAGGCGTAGTGATATTACGCAAATCCAAAATGTCAGAAAATGGTCCCCTTGGTTACTTTAAATAGCAGGAGACTATTTTCAGGCACTGCGTAATATCATTGCACCTGCTGCAGCCATGTTTAACTCTTTCGCCACCATTGACGAGATATCTCGTCAATCAAGAGAAAACGCTTCCCTGCCAATGACGAGATTTTCCATCTTTCCGCAATACCGCTATTATCTTATACCCTTCTGCAACTTTTTAAACCCGGAAGTATTGCCCTATGGCAAGCTGCTGCATGTCCGTGTCTGTTTTAAAGATCGCTCTGAATGGGATTTCTATGAAAAGTCCGTCACAAAAATTGAATTATCTCTGCTTTTTGCTCAAAATGTGTTTTTTTCAGAAACCTACCCATATTCAAAAGCTGATTACAAAAGAACCACTGAAGGTAGGATGAAACTTTTTTTTTTGTTTGAAAGCAGAGGGTCTGTTCTTTTATTTGGTATATTGTAAGTTTCTATATTTAAAGAAGAACATTTTCTTGAAGGCATTAAACTTTGGTGAAAATCATGAAAAAGCTGGCACTGGCTGGCAACTTTTTTTAAAAACGCTGGCGGTGAAAGAGTTAACATACAGCCCATATAAAAAAAATGTATGTATATATATATATATATATATATATATATATATATATATTAGGGCCGGGACTCGATTAAAAAAATTAATCTAATTAATTAGAGGCTTTGTAATTAATTAATCTAAATTAATCGCATTTTAATCTCATATAAATATTTGACCTGAGAACATTAAGAAGTAATTTTTACATGGATTTTTATGAATAATGACTGAATACATAAGCTTAACAAAATATTGTTTATTTTTGTTCAACCATGTCATTGTACCCGGAGTCGGGCTAATGTCCACCCTAGCTGCTGTATGTTTTGCATTGAGATTATACTTGAGGCTCGATGTGCTGCGGTGATATGTGAATTCCTTGTTCCATATCTTACACACAACCATGCTCTTATCGACGCTTACCAGTGATGCGCGGGTCAATGTATAAACAACCCGCCCGCAACTCGGACCGCAACGAAAAATATGTATATATTATACCCGACCCGCTTCCTGGCCCGCATTTCTTAAAGTAGTTTGTTTAATATTGCAGGGTTCGGGACTTCTCAGGTTTTGACTGTCTGTGTTCTGGTACCTATGTGCGCGGATGCCCCACCTCGCGTATAAAAACAACAAAACATAATATACTATATATAAAATATATAAAAATGTGCATAATATATTTTTTAAGTTGCACATCGTTTATAGGTTTCTTAAGTGGGATTCGGATGTGAAAAGCGCTGCATAATGTACGCGCCTTTAGTGTTACCATTGAAACTTAACTAAATTAAAAAAAATAAGAGGTGATATATAGCTTTAGCCTACATAAATGCTTATTGCTTTAATGTTGCGAGTTCCTCTTCAGCTTTTCTTGCTGTTATGTTTATAATAGTTCATTGTTCAGAGTTCATATTGATGATCTTATAGTCAATTTAAAAATGTTCTTACAAACTGACTCTATTCGTTTAACTTTTTTCCTTTACCTGCCGTCGCTGTTCTCTGTGCGTGTCCTCCGTCAAAGTATTAAAATTAATATGAAGTTGATTTTTAAAAGTCTTAAGCACACCGCAAATCAAACGTGCTGCTACAGTATGCTCTAAATGCGCGTGTAAATTTAACTTCTGGGCACTGCCAGGCTGATTTTTTGAAAAGTAAGTGATATAGGCTACTCACTGCATGTTTTGGCATTCGGTAGCATATGCATCAATGAGATGCACGGTGTTGCTTTTAATGTTCTTTTTAATTTATATTCACAAAACCTAACAACAAAACATTGTTTATAATTACGAGACAAATTATTTGAAACGAAATTCGTTTTAAAGTAGCAAACAAAACTTAAATTAAACTCGTAATAAACTAATTAAATTGAAACAAAACAACATTACAACAATATTTAAACCCAACAATACTCAAACATTAACATATAACAGACATTAGGATACATGTTAAAATAATCTGTAGTTTGTTGGTAGATGTTTATTGGGCAAAACCTCCGTTGCAAACCTCCATTTACCAGAATAAATCATTTTTACTTTGAAATTGATGCGTTGTCACGTTAAAATCAGCTGTTCGTTTAGGTTCCGTCTACTTTTATTTACACTGCATCACAACCCCGGAGTTCTCGAACTAAAACAGGGTCTGCAGCATTTACGAATGACTCTATTAATAAGTGCGATTAAAATGCGTTAAAATGTTTAACGCGTTATTTTTTGTGTAATTAATTAATTAATCTTAATTAACGCGTTAAAGTCCCGGCCCTAATATATATATATATATATATATATATATATATATATATATATATATATATATATATATATATATATATATATATATATATATATATATATATATATATATATCACTGGCATTGATATTAATGGGAGACCATAACAGTCAGAATGTTCGCTCTCAGGGTTTACTGCAGAAAATTTGTAAGTTAAGGTGGTAGGGTTGTGCAGGTGGGCGGGCCGGGGGCGTGGCAATCAAAGGGGCGGGGCGTACGCGTCATGATGAAATTATTTTTATTTAAAACACTCAAATAAAACTCAATTTTGAAGAAACTACGACAGAAAATGAACACATACTAGATTATTAATGAATTGTATGTTTTATCAATAGGCTAGTTATCCTCCAGACATTGACAGACCATGTCTTTCTCTCAATTTGGCCCCGTGTCGCGCGTGCCCGCTCGCAGTGTGAAGCGCGTCCCAGCTATTCTCCGAGATGCACTTGACGGCCTTTTGTGCAGCAAATTTTTTTTGGACGACCTTGTTAAGGTGGTAGGGTATCCCAGCTTAGGTGGGCCGCCTGAACTGAAAAGTGCTGCGGGAAACACTGGCTCTAGTCCCGCCTCCCCGTATAAAGAGCCAATTGTCAAATCAGAATCCTCTGGGAGAGGGACTTTGCGCATGCTAACAATAACAGTTAAAAGGACATTGGTTTGCTCTTCAATACTGAAAACAATAAGGGCTCGTTACTGTTGTGCGTAGGTGCGAAGGCGTAGGTTCCGCGTCGGTTTTCATTTATACTTTTGCGTCGTCGTCCGCGTCGACGTGCAAACACATGTGCAGACCGCTGGTAGGCAGTATCCACACGTGTAACCACAGTAGGAGCGAGACCGTCGATGGCCCTGTCCAAAATGGCACACTTCATGTGGACTTTCGGTCAAGTGGCCTTAAATTGCCCTTTAAATATTCTACGAGTCCGTAGGGTGTCCCATATTTAATTTTAATGCTCCGAAGTGTGCTCATCAGCATCCCCTTTGCACCAGGCTTTGCGCACTTTACCAACCCAGAAGTCCTTGCGAAAGAGGAATCAAGGAAATCAGACCAATCAGATGACGTAAGGGAGGAGTTCACACTGATGGGCAACTTCTCTTCCTACTTCCCCCGTGACGCTCGAGTCTGTCCCAAAATATGACTTTGGTGCACCCTCATGAACTCGCGTCAAGGCTCCCTAAGGTCTGCACTATATGATGTCATCAAAGTGTGGACTCTGAGGAGGTCCACAAGTCCGGAGTGTGCCATTTGGAACAGGGCCAATGAAGAAGCAGCTTGGCAAGTTAACCCACAAACGAAGAAGAAACAGCAGCTTGTTGTGTATGATTTGAGAAGACCAGCCATGATGGAAGTAAATAAACAGCGACTAATGTTGAAGTTGGAGTAAAATCACTCCTCAACGGAAATACTAATGAAGCAGTTTTTTACATGACGGGAGGGGTTCCGGTGGACTAATCACAGCACTTGCGGTCCGCGTAGAACTGGTGCGCTGTTAAAAATTTTGCGAGGTGCACGTCAGGCTATGCAGAGCTACGCACAGGCTACGGATAACTAGAGCTTACGCACGAAAATAAATTGGGCTTTACGCTTCGTTTACTTGCAATACATCCTGCAGACAGTCATGCGTTCTAGGCTTTCAAAGTATACTGATTTACTGTAAGCCCTTATGGACACCTTCAACAGTATGAATGTACGGAGTAAGCCAACAGTGCAGGAAATTGCCAGCACAAAACAAAAGAACCAAACCAGTGCAAACAAAACAAGCAAACTAGGCAACAGAAAATTGCAGCATGGGATGAAGAAAAACAATACGGGTGAGAGGAGAGGATGCTTTGGGGTCGAACACAGTCCACTGAGCTCCACTATGTGGCTGGTGAGCAAGATAATAACCTCCCCTGGTAGAGTCAAGCCAGGCCAGCGTGAAGGGTAGAGCAGCCGGGTCAGGCCCAAAACACAAGCATCCAACCCAGGCATCCTGAACACCACATACTCACAATTAAATCATGATTCAATTGTATGAAATATGAGAGTGCATTAAGAGTGACATTTGCCACTGAAAATAACCACTTTCGCCTGACATAACCATAGCACTGAAAAAACACAGTGACCTGCACACTCCACAAACACCAAACAAAAGATTCACTGTGGATTTTCGCGGCTTTAGTCCATTCAAGTAGCGCCCCGAGTATCTCCCTTGGCAACGCATTTGGCCTTCATTGACATTCAAAAATTTGCCATTTGCACAGGAGACAACATCCAGACCACAGGGAACTGTTTTCAGTGGAGTGACAGACAGCGGGGAAAAGAGCAAACAAGCAAAGGAACAAATACATGAGAGTACGACTCCATTATCAAACTGTCTTCTGTTTCACACACCGCCCGGTGCAACTCAACGTGAATAAATAATTCACACACACACACCGACATAAACTCTGATTAGTGTTCACGTGTGCGTGTGTGGTTGACAGGGGTGTTAGAAAATGTGTTTCCACTATGTGTTCTAGAAATAACAATGCTGCTAGCATAACAATGAAAAAAGTATGTGACACGAATAACTGTTAAAATAAGGGAACTAAATCTAGCGTGCTTGTGTAGAAGCGTGTACATTAAAGGATATTGCCATCTTGCTGTAGAACAGGTCCTGCTGGTCATCTGTAGAGCCGAACGTTTCCAGATCCTTCTCCAACTGCAGCAGCTGTATCTCCATCTGTCTCAAACTCTTCTCGAGGTTTTCTGCTGATACTAAAGACACACACACATCCACAGTTTTAAAACAATGCACTGGCATGCTTTATTTAGAACAAATACATGTAAATAGATGTGACCCAGTTTGTGAAAACCCAGCTAGACTTATTTGCGATTTTTAAACTTAAAATCATCCTACAAAATGTCATGGGCATTTTGTGACATTTTTTATATCTTTATATATTGGCTGAGTAAGATCAGGTCAAAGACTGAAAGCAATTATTAAAATCAAATTTCTATATTTCCCTTAACTTAGAATTTTATTAGCTTGGCTTATTTTATGTATGTTAACATTTTAAACAACGATAAAACATATTAACAAGTCAAACTAAATAAAATCAACAAGTAAAACAAAGTTTTGAGTAGACTAGATTGTTTTATCCATTGTGGTAGCCCTTGTTCACAAAAAGGTTGCGCTAAACACTCCCCTATGTGCTGCATTTTGACTTCTGTGCAACTGGCAAACATCTGAATGCCAGCTAAGGCCAAGCATGTTTGCCAGAGGAGATATGGGGAACTGTATACATGGGTAATTTGGATAAGCCTACCTAAATGTAAGCCTAAATGATGTACTGGAATACTAAACATGACATGGCAAGTTTGAATATATGCATGGAGACTACTGTTATTGTGCTTTATTACACACCTTTCTAAAATGATAGATTCTGATTGGCAAGTAGCAACATTCCAAGAAACTAATAACACACTGTAACCCGGATAAGTTTAATATTACATTAAATATAACTTGTCGTCTTTTTTAATAGCATATCAGGCATTATATTTACAAATGATTAAACAAATCAAGAGTTTGGTTCCAAAACGCGATGAACGCCATTCAAAAAATAAAAAAAAGAGTTACCACCAAAATCAGTGTTGTATCTGGTCAATATTAAAAAGTTAATTCTTAATTTTAAGCAAAATACGATATCCGCCGTGTTATTCTGTCATATTTTCTCCCTTTTTACCAAAACGCGATAAATGCCAGTCCTCCTTCTCTGCAGAATGCAATAAATCCACTCAACAAATCACAGCGTATAATTCCACGCATTGTAAACAATACGGACGGCACGTTAAATACACACAGTGACAGAATCCTCATCTACTTTGTACTTTGTGATCAAAAACAAAATAATACTTTTGATGGCATTGATAAACCTGTGGTGGTTTTCTGTGGTGGGGAAGAAACGTAAGCCACTCGGGTGAAGGAAAAATGCCGGCTGAATGAATATAACATGGTAAAGATTAATGCACATTTATATATTGATTCAACATATTTATAACATTTGGAAAAAAACTATTGCATTTTGCAGAAAAAAAATATTTTTTTTATAATAAATCTTTGAAAATCAAATTATGAATTTGAAATGTTTATGTTATTATAACTTAAAGATGCTACAGTATGTGAACGTTTGTAACAGAAAATAGTGGTTTTCATATTGTCTGGTTTGGTATAAAAAACAAATTTTTACCATAATTAGTCAAAATGGATTTGTTGCGTTTTGAAACCAAACTCTTCAAATAGTGTGTTCGTGACATTTGAACGTTTTGTCTTATCTTAAAACTCTAAGTAAACGTGTTTTTTCTCACAGAAGTTCTCGTGAGAACTCACTAAAAATTAGCAAATAATATATCAAATCAATATATTAATGCTCCTTACCTTATTTGTGTAATAAGCGAGATTACGTACAGACAGCAAGTTTAGTAGCGAAATAAGCAGCTTCAGTGTGATATAAGACCTGATAACACTATCAGGGCTTATTTCTTTGATAACAACTTGCTGCCTATACATTTTCCCTTACATAAGAGCTGCTGGCCCAATATGTATTAATTGTATGATAAAAAATAACTTGAATTTCATAATACCTAATTTCCTGTTGTACGGATAATATTGCTGTGTGAACAATATTAGAGTAAGCAAACCTTTTTATCTATAATATATTAAACTAACACATAATAAAATCCTAACAGCTGCTAGCAATTTTTTTACCAGCAGTGTAAATGGTTTCATTTTTAAAAATGTTATTAGTTTTAACCACAAAACCAGGTTTAAGTAGCATTTAGTAGTATTTGTAGTAATAGCAAACAATACATTGGAAGTGTTCATAATTATCGATTTTGTATGCCAAAATTCATAAGGATAGTAAATAAAGATCATGTACCATAAAGGTATTTTGTGAATTTTTTACAGTTAATATTTAAAAATGTATTTTTCATAAGTAATATGTGTTGCCAAGGATTTCATTTTAACAACTTAAAGGTGATTTTCTTCCTACTCAATACTTTTTTGCACCCTCAAATTTCATATTTCAAATAGTTGCATCTCAACCAGGTATCATCCTATCCTAACAAACCCTACATCAGTGGAAAAGTTATTTATTCAGCTGTCATATGATGCATGATCCTTATGACTGGTTTTGTGGTCCAGGGTCCCATATTTGTAATAGTTGATATATTGTGTGAACAGTATGATAGTTCAGAGATAACACATCCTTATTTCTATTTAGCTTGTATTTATTCTTTCTTTAAGATATTCAGGTATTTCCGCCTCAACAGTTTAATCAATTCAGGTGTGAAAAGCTGAGCCGTAATGCGTGGAAACTTCGCCATGGCAACATTGTGATACATCCTAAGTGCTGTTTTTTGCACATCTGAAGCGTGCATGCAAGTGAAGTGTAAATTTGCGTAGCCAAACACACGCACGGTTGTCAGGCGTTGGGTTTGCATGTTGTGCCGGAAAGCTGCGCATCACTCGACATTAGATCAGTATCACATTACTGTGTCTCTCACACACAGATGACTGAACACTCATTCATGGAAAAATTCTGGATGTGTTTGGTCTTCTTCAGCATGTATAACAATTGCAATGTTCTCCTTTAACCACAGATACTCAATTTTGTCCAAAATATATTATTACAAAGTAATATTTGGTCTTTATTTCCCTGCCGTCTCTCATGTATGCTGGGTAGTTTGATGAGGTAATTACGTGACTTTAATAAGAAGCTCAGTTTTGATTAAGCAGAGACTGTTTGGAGGGGATGATCATGTTCCATGCAAAGTGTTAGCTTAATGTGATGGGACACGTTGACTGAGCCTCATGGACTGAGAATTGCCTTTAATATCTTCAGCTTAGCAGGATATTTTCATGCATTTTCATGAGGAATTGTGTAAATGTTAAACTATTTAAATGGTAATCTGCTTAGGTCTGACTTTTTCTTTTCTTCCGGTCCTTAGTGATTTATATGTGCTTAAATGGTAAACATACCTTTGTTAAATATCCTGGCTTAGAGTATTTATTTAAAATGATTACCAACAAGTATTTAAAAGTGCACAAAGTTTGATCAGAATGGCTAAACAAATTAACAGGAGCATGAATCAAACACTTTATAGATCATGGAAATGGAAGGTAAACTAAGAATCCAATAGGATTTAGCCACAGGCCGCATCTCTAGCTCCCTCTGATGGAGTCAAAGCACAAAGAGAGACAGAGAGACAGAGTAATAGAGGTAAATGTCTCTATCTGGACTCACTGTTTTGTGCCAGCTGGCACTGCCACTCTGAGTGCCACCCAAGAGTCCAGTGCCAACACATTCTAAAACATGTGTGCACACAGAGCAAATTTATTGTATATTTGTTTGATTGTGCAAGCAAGCTGCTTTGATTTCATTTGGTCTAATCTAAACCCTAAACCACACAGATTTAAATGATTCACATCATGCTGTGTGTTGAGGAAAGGTCTGCTATTATTTTTCTTGACCCACAATTTTTTTTATACACAAGCATTACTCAAATTTCTCAATTGGTATATGTAAAAAGTATAAACAGTGTGTGGTCATCTTAAACTAGTCTACAGTTATGCACTAATACACTGTAATACACACATATACAAACAAAGCAAACAACCAACACAACACAAATGTTTTAATCATAGGTCTAAATCTCTCGAGAAGTGATTGCAGAATGAGGCGTATGTGTGTGTTTGTGTGTGTGTGATGGACTATTCAAGAGCAGTGTGTGTGTATTTTATTAAGAAAGGAAAGAAAGAAGACTTTTTAAGGGTTTTTAAGCTCCTGCAAGGAAAGATTGTTTATGTAGTAGACTTTATTCAGCCCATTTAGTCATAAAAATGTTGTATATAACACATCAGTTCATGTTTAGGACAAACACAAACAAGCCTTTAAGATCATAAAGAAATATGGCGAGACAGTGTGTATTTACACATAGTATAAACGGCCAAAGTATGGTCCATTTTGTACGCATACGTGATGGTCTGTGTACAGTGCGTATGCTGCAATGTTCGTCATCAGAAGTGCGAGTGTACTGTCGTGCACCACCAGATTTTTAAAAGTTGTGCATGTGCCTATAGGAGTTGTAGTATGTAGCCAATGAGATGCATTGCATTTTGTTGCATTTGCATTTTTTTTACTATGTTCTTACCTCAACTTAGATGAATTAATACTGTAGATACCTATTTTTTTCAATGCATGCACTTTTAATCTTTGTGCAGCGCCTCGTGAATGTGTTAGCATGTAGCCTAGCCACATTAATTCCTATGGCTCCAAACAGGGATGAATTTAACTCTTTCCCCGCCAATGACGAGATTTTCCGTCTGTCCGCAATACCGCTATTATCCGCTATTATTCCGCAACTTTTTAAACCCGGAAGTATTGCCCTATGGCAAGCGGCTGAATGTCCGTGTCTGTTTTAAAGATCGCTCTGAATGGGATCTCTATGAAAAGTCTGTCACAAAAATGGAATTATCTCTGCTTTTTGCTCAAAATGTGATGTTTTTGCAGAAACCTACCCATATTCAAAAGCTGATTACAAAAGATCTCCTGAAGGTAGGATGAAACGGGTTTTTTTGTTTGAAAGCAGAGGGTCTGTTCTTTCATTTGGTATATTGTATGTTTATATATTTAAAGAAGAACATTTTCTGGAAGGCATTAAACTTTGGTGAAAATCATGAAAAACGCTGGCGCTGGCTGGCAACTTTTTTCAAAAACGCTGGCGGTGAAAGAGTTAAAAGCCACTAAACACTTCCATGTTTTCCCTATTTAAAGACTGTTACATAAGCAGTAATACAATTAAGTATGGTGGCACAAAATAAAACGTTTGTTTGGAGCCATAGGAATGAATGGGGCTAGGCTAAATGCTAACACATTCATGAAGCGCTGTACAAAGATTAAAAGTGCACGCATTGAAAAAAGATAAGTATGTATTAATTCATCTAAGTTGAGGTAAGAACATAGTAAAATATTGAAAAACAGTGAGTTTTCGTTTAACAAAAAAATAAAAAAAAGATTTTATCATGCCCCCTCTGTTAACAACATGTTACGAGTAAATAAACGAATAAAAAAGCATTGAAACAGCATGCAAGCGAACTAGGGTAAACCACATACTCATAACTAAAGATACACACTCTAATGCATCATCCATTAGCACGCATTAAAAAAAAATCACCTTAGACCCAACCACACTGCAATGAGATAGAAAACCATAACAGTTGCTGAATAACAAGAGCAAATTCTTAATGAAAGCATCTCCACCTCTCAGAAAGACACTCGCATGTACACATACACAGAGTGTCTAATGTGAGCTTTAAAGGACGGTATAATGGAAGTAATATCTGTAAAACAATCACACTGCCAGTGGGCAGTGCAGGGACACATTCAATGTGTGGTGGGGATATGTTACCCATAATGCCATTTCAGCTTTGATGAAGGACAGTAGAGCAGGCAGCACTAATGAAATGGGGAATGAGAGGCGAAAGATGGGCAGAAAGGAAAATGTAAAACTAATAAAAAGTTGCAGAGACACTAGCAATAAGAGAAGGACAAAGTGGGCATGAGAAAAATCTTCCTAATTCTTGAAAATTACCATTTTTAAAGGGGACATATCATGAAAATCAGACTTGTTGCATGTTTAAGTGCTATAATTGGGTATCCAAGGGCTTAAATCAACCTAGAAAATGTGAAAGAGTTCAACCCAGTAACTTAGTTTTGGTAAACCATTCTCTGCAAGCATGTGAAAAAATGGGTAGATGAAATTTATTCTGCACCATCCAACCACAACACTGCCATTTAGTGCAGAGATCAGCTCATTTGCATTTTAAAGGACACACCCAAAATGGCACATTTTTGCACACACCTACAAAGTGGCAGCTTTAAAGGGCGTTTTGCAGGTTAAATTTTTCCACGAATTTGGGCAATTTGCTTGTTGATAATAAACATTTAAATTGTTATCCATTGTATTTTATGTTGTTGGTTATCACAAAACGGAATACAAAACGAAAAAGTACAGCGGTTTGCAAGGATTCTCCTTTCCCCCTCAACGCACTGCATGACGTCACTTTGGGGAGAGAATTTGATTTAAGAGCATTGAGAGTGACTAGAGAGATGAGTAAAGTACAATATTCAGATTATATCAATGCAAATTATAGATAAATACATAGATATAAATAGACTAGATAGATAGACTAGATAGACAGAACGACAGATAGACAGACAGACAGACAGATGGGCTAGTATAGAGAGGTAGGCAGAAAGCCAGATAGCGTTAGCATAACTTCGTGCAGAAAGTAAACAAACAATTAACATACTCGTGTGTGCTGGTTTGAGGGGGACCATAATCCTGCTGAAATGGGTGTATGCGATCTTCAGCACAAACGAATTCAGGCAGCATGACTCAAATCCTGGAAGCTGAGTGAGGCGTCACGTCGTCACATCTGGTCGCGGGGTAAGAGCCTCGAACACAGATCAAAACGCACACATTTCCCTACAGCCAGTAGCGGAGTGTCAGTCGGGACTTTCCCGGTCGGCCGGTCTGATAATAGTTATACATTGGGAGTTATATTAGCAACACCGTCTGTCTGATGTGCGGCCGGTTCCCGCAGCCTCTCTGCTTAACAAATATAAAAGTGCTCAACCCGTTCGGCCGGTCCAATCATGTCCAGGATTTATAAAAATACGGGGATCAGTGATTGGTTTCTAGCCTGTCATCCTTTGATGTAAAAAGCCGCCGAACGCCTGTTTATTGCAGTATGCGGTCGGATTCAAGCCCGCTGCAGCTGCTGACCGCTGCTTCTGTGTATAAAATGATCGTGTGATTCGTTATGATCGCATAAACAATATAACAAAACTTCCTTTTATTTCACATAAAAATATATTTTAGATATTATATGATAGACTAGTAAGTGTGGATTAAGGATGTTTAAAACTCTCTAGCCTGGTGGTCAGGACATGAATGGATTGAATCAGCAGATTTGCAAAGTTTTATTTATCTCCACATATATCATAAATAATAATTAGCAGGGTAACTTTGCAGTATACCACATTATATATTTCCTATTATGTATATATGATTTCCATATTATAAACGTAAGTATTAATAAAACGGCAATAAATGTCTCATCTATCTCTATGGCTCTGGCTGAGGCTTTCATCTACTTCTACCCAACGTGACGTCATCGCCGAATTGCTTAAAAAAAATCGTTAATACCAAAAACATGAAAAAAAAGGGTCTTTAAGACCTTTTTTGAGACATTTTAAAAATGATATACATATCTTGAGTGATTTATGTACCCATTAATCAACAGTGGTGGTTAACCTGCAACACGCCCTTGCTATAATAAATTATCTATATGGTATTTTGAGCTAAAACTTCACATACGCACTCTGGGGACACCAAAAATTTATTTTACATCTAAAAAAAGTCTTGTAAAATAATAAGCTAAGGTACAGATGTTTATTAATAGGGTAGAAACTAAATAAAGTCACAGTTATTTTTTATTGACGCAGTGCAAATAAAGCATAAATTAGGTACAGAACAGACTGGTTGAGAAATGTGCTCTGCTATGATGTCACAAATAAACCTTCTTATTCATCCATGCAAAAGAGAAGTGGATGTTAAACTGTGAACTCTTCCAAAAGTAACACAATTTATTTTATTTTTCAAATGTAAAAATGTAGACAAAGATGCACATTTCTGCGGTGCAGCTTTAATAAATATCCTTGTTTTGCATGCATGCCTCATAAATAAAAATGTGTTTTAAAATAGTTAATTAAATGTCTCTATGCTTTTGAAACTACTTTTTCTACTAATGCAACCAATCACACACAGCCAAGAGGAAAATATTACCTTAAAGGGATAGATAAAAATTCTTTCATCATTTACTCATCCTCATGTTGTTTTAAACCTGTATGAATTTCTTTTTTCTGATGAACACAAAAGAAGATATTTTTAAAAAATGAAGGCAAACACACAGCAGATAGTGACCATTCACTTGCATAGTAGGAATAAAAAATATGATGGAATTTAATGGGTACCGTCAACTGTGTGATTTCCATCATTTATCAAAATTCTTCCACACTATGGAAGTGAATGGTCACTATCTGCTGTGTGTTTACCATCATTTATCAAAATATCTTCTTTTGTGTTCATCAGAAATTAATACAGGTTTACAACAACATGAGGATGAGTAAATAATGACAGAATTTTGATTTTAAAGTGAACTATCCCTTTAATACGTCACAGCTTAGGACAGTATAGTGATCCAATCAAATTCCAACATCCAAATGACCTAAAGTCCCACCCTACATTATGTCCCATAGGCGACCTCAGAGCTTCTGTTGCAAAGAAGGAGGGTAATATTAAATCATACCGATAAAGACGGTATTGTCTCATCCCATATCCCGCTGGGGAAAAAAATCTGTATACATTACCAAAACTCGCTCCCTAATACAAACACTGTCAGTTAAATCATATTTACTGTACACTCAAAAATAAACTTTTGGATTTTTGTAGCCATCCCAAATCTCACTTTTCTGTTATCTAAAAGCCATAGGTAATGCAGTCAGGCGGTCGGGTTGCCCTGTTGTGACTCTGCCTCCAAGGCAGCCGAGGGCAATGTGACCTCAACACAACAGCCCCCTGCCTCTCTGTCTGCTAAAGCAAACACAAACACTCAGAAAATGTCTGGATATTTCAGCTTATTTTAGTGATTTATCCCCTCCATCTGTTTACAGGAAGAGTTACGATAGTAAAATTCAGAGATCTGACACACTTCACTTGCACTTATCTACTCTGCCGTTTATTGTTTGAATACTGAGCTTCTGATATTTTCTCCAACCCTGACTCTCGTAAACCGGGTCTTCACAGAAAACTTAATTACTACAATATCATTAAGACATCATTTAGTTAATTAAGCCATTTCGTTGTTGGCTGCCGCCCAAAATGTAGGTGTTTTGGTCTCCACAATGTAAAACCTGACCCACACACCCCAACACACAGAGGTTGACATTATCTCTGTGCCCAGGGTTGCTAATAAAATGTGTGCTACAAAATGAGGCCGTGCGGTGCATAGGACATTAACACTGATAGAAGTCGACAATAAATTACCTGCACACATTGAAACTGTGGTATGGAGTTCAAACATCAGGTACATTGCAAGGTCCCTTGTTTTAGATTTGTGTGTGTGTGTGAGGCCAATACTGAATGTGATGTTTGTCTTAAGGGCTGCTTGGAGGCAAGAAATTGTGAAAACTGTGTGTGGGTCTGAGGTAAACATGCATCTAAACCCTTTTCAGACACAGATTACGGAAAAGGCTTCCAGGATTTGTCCTGGGGTCTTTGATTTTGGTTAATTCACACTGGCAATGATTTTCTGAATAGTGACGAGCTCCCTGATCTCTGCTTTAGTCCAGTTTGCAGACATGTCTCATCTTGCATTTAAATACTGTGATGAACGATAATTTTCATCCTCCAACTATGGCACACCACATTACGGCATTGATTCTGCCTTTTTTCAAACAGGATGCATTATGTAAATGTTACGGCAGTGTTACTAGGTCCCAGAACATCCCAGAACATTTAATTCTATTTAATTAATATAACTAGTAGGGATGATTGCAAAGATCGGTATTAGGCATTTTTAAACGAGATTGTCGTTATTTAATGTCATATGCCAAAAGATCTACGCAATGCACATAATTTTAACCATAGACTGTAAAAAATACAATCGTAGTGTCTGTGACGTCACCCATAGGTTTCTGAAGATCGTTTTTGAAGCCAATAGTAGGCCATCTTGGCCGTGCGTCATCGAGCATCACTCACGGATATCCAAAAATGGGTAAAGAGGCGGGACGTGGGTGAAGCTGAGGTGGCTGGTTGCTGAAACCACGCCCCTCTAGCTCGAATCTAGTGAGAGCAGTGGCTGTTCAACAGTCACTCAAGTGGAAAACGCCCTTAATTATGCAGAAGTTTAAGACTTAATATAACTTAAACGGATAAATTACAAAAAAAAATCACCTCCTCACAGTTGTCATGAAGGGCAAAATTAGCTATACAGACCAAAAAAAATTATATGTACCAGGCTGAAAACATAACTCTAAAGTTGGGCATTTTAACATGGAGGTCTATGGGAATTGACTCCCTTTTGGAGCCAGCCTCTAGCGGCCAGTCGATGAATTGCAGTTTAAATCACTTCCTGTATTGGCTTCATCAGAGATACCAGAAGGTTGCCCCTTGTTTCAAACGCCACTTATTAACCATAAACTCATAATTGTGATGAACTCCACCGCGTGTATCTTCCAGTTTTCTTTTAATGACGTAAACATACTCGGGTACAGATCATTTATAGTGGGACAATCGTACTCGGGTATGGTTCGGTCCAGTTAAGTAGGATGTGAGCGTACGCTAGAATTTTCAGCTTCATGCTGGCAGCTGCATATTCAAAGCTTTCCCATATCTTTTAGGCAATATCTGTTTTATAGACTCTTAGATTGTCTTTGGCAAAACCAAAAGGGAAATAGAAAGTCTGACAGATGGCAGGTATATGGAGTAAAAAAAGAGGGGCAAAGCAATGAATAGTGTAAAAGCTAAATGAAGGCTTAAAAAGTGTTCTTCAATCAATATAACTACACCTGAGGTGGAAGTAAGTGCTCTTCCACCATACAACTAAGTTCTCATTTTTTATCCGCTTAAAAAAATCACCACGTTTTGTTTTGTGCCACCATACTTACTTGTTTAACTACCATAGACCGTAAAAAAATATGGACGTAGTGTCCGTGATGTCACCCATTGGTTTGCGAAGATCGTTTTAGAGAGGCGGGACATGTGTGAAGCTGAGGTGAAACCTCGCCCGCCTATCGCGAGTCTAGTGACAGCAGTGGCTGTTCAACCATCACCCAAGCGGCCATGCCCTTAATTATGCAGAAGTTTAACCTCTTGAAAAGCACCCCCATTCTGGCCCGAAACCATGAAAATACCTACTTTCACTAAAAGGGCTGTTTTTACAAAACCATTTATAGTATAAGCATAACTGTGGTATCATTAGATAGAAGACACTTTGAGCTTCGTTTTCCATGTTTCAAAATTATTTTAAGATAAAAAAAAAGTTAGAGAGGCTGAAGTACATTGTAATAAAATTTTTTTGGCATAACATCTTTTTTAACACTAAAAATCTTAATGATAAATATATGTGTGAAACCTATAAATGCAATGAGGCCAAAGCCACAAGTCTAAAGAAGTTATATTTCACGTTTGAAGTCAATAGACCCAAAAATGAGGTTCTTGCAAGAGTTTTTGTAAGATTAGTGCCTTTTCTAAGTGCCAGTCAGCCACAAAATAAAAGTCTTTTGTTTACATACACGTTCGTTCTTTTTATTGTTTATCCTTATATAAGCGTATAAAATGCCGTATCCACACCAGGAAATGAAGCTTCACACAAAGATCGTTGAATTCGTGTTCTAATTGGCTACACGTTCTGTCTATCAATATTTTCCATGAAGTCATTGGAGGAACGCGCAAGTCAGATGACGTCACGATATTTGACAGCGCTGTTTGGATATTATGTATTATACTCCCGCCTACTTGTACAATCAAGTTTGAGCGCTGGTTTTGAACGCGAGTGTGATCTCATATACAAGTGTTACGATGTAAATAGTCCTCAGATTGTATATTATAATCTATTACAAGACGTGCATCTGAAATCTGATGTAAACAATGGAAAATATATCCATATTTCACGGCTTATACGCATTTGTGGACAAAAATGGTCATTGGATGTACTTTGTTGGAGAGTTTTTATGGGTTATTCACAGTTCACACATCTGAAACAGACTGGATTCGATTCGCGTTCCTTATACCAGCACAAAGGTAAGGAGTCAGTTTATATTATGCATGTTGTTATCTGGACTTCTGTAATAAAATACTATATTTATGATACTAGAGCAATTTAATCTCAAAATGGACACCATACACTGATGCTAAACCCTTAGACCTTTTAAACGATGTATAGTAGTGTTATTATTATTGTTGTTTGTACACAGTAGGCTATATATATATTGTTAGCAGCATTAAAAAAAACTGACGTCTTTCCGTCTGCGAGCTAGTGCGCGTCGAGAGGTTAAGGCTTAGTATAATTTAAACGAATGAGTTACAAAAAAAATTCACCCCCCTCACAGTTGTCATGAAGGGCAAAATTAGCTATAAAAAGTTACCAAAAACACTTTTTGTACCAGGCTGTAAACAGATTATTTTCTACTGTAAAGTGGAGCCAGTCGATGAATTGCAGTTTAAGTCACTTCCGTATTGGCTTCATTAGAGAGATCAGAAGGTTGCCCCTCAGTAGCTACTCATGTTACAGTCTTTAAATAGGGAAAACATAAAAGTGTGTGGTGGCTTCTAAATTCATCCCTGTTTGGATCCTAAGGAATATTGGCGCTAGGCTAAATGCTAATACATTCATGACTTGCTGTACAAAGATTAAGTGCACGCATTGAAAAAAGACAGGTATGTATTAATTCATCTAAGCTGAGGTAAGAACATAGTAAAATATTAAAAAACGGTGCTGTTTTCCTTTAAAAAAAAAAAAAGTTATCCCACCGACTGTTTTAAACCAACTAAACACCTGTTTAGTCAGGCTGAGAGACCAGCTAAACATATATAAGTAGTCCATTTCAGTCTTGCGAATATGAATATTTGTCACTTCTGTGCATGTGTATATGTTTAAGTACCTCGACTGGCCCGATCAACATGTTGTAGATCATCGACAAACTTTAGCACTTCAGGATATCTTTCCTCACAGATCTCCGCCAGGAAGTGCAGCAGAGTGGACTTCTGATCAGCTGATTTAGTGTCCTTCAGCTGGGGGAACAAAAGAGAACGAGCGATCTGATTAATGTGATATGGATATTAAATATTAATAGCACAACATCCCTTGTGTAACAGCAGAGAGTGGGATTATAAAACTGCCACAGTCGTTTGTAAAATGCATGAATATTTAAGATGCGTTAAACACATTCAGGTGGTTGCTTACACAAGGGAGTCCATAGTAAGATACAATTTTATGACATGGATACAGCTGCACTCTAACTACATTCTCAAAAGTAGACATCTACCTATAGCCATCAATGTATTTAATAAGCAAACATTTACTAATATTGTTTTAATCATTCATTACTGCACAGTATCGGGCACGGCCTACGAGTAAAGTGCAACTGTACTGGCATTCTCCACCGCTGCCCAAAAGTATAAAAACAACAAATATTTGTGTTCCTATAATGTGAACAGAACGCCAGAGAAAGAAAGAAGAGCGTAGATGGAGAGAATCTTGAAGGCACCCATCAGCAACAGCCTTCTTCACGTCTGACAAGTTAATTTGATAGTACACCGAAATTGCAGCCGGACCAGAAAAGCAAGACATTTTCATTGTCAGTTATGATTATCATTGTGGCACAAGGATACAAGCCTTTTGTAAAAGGCTGCACAAAAAGCATTTGATTAACATGGATAGCGCAAACATTATTAAGCTCTGCTGGGTGGTGTAAATGCCTGATTACCTTTGGAGGGTTGGGAGGGGGTATACGAGAGAAAAAGAGATGAAGTGAAAAAGGACTTTCAAATGAGGCTCTTGAAATTAGACAAAATTGGAGACATCGACTTTCCATCTAGTCCATTTTTATAGTCTCCTCTCTCTCTCCGTAATTTCTTTAAATGTATGCGTTTTGACACGGGTTTTGTGCTAGATACACATAAAGGGTTCAACCGGATAACTGCAGTGTCAGAACATTTGCAAGCCGTGCAAAGCGTCAGACTGATGGGTGAGGATGAAATTAGATTTTGTTGCTTTGCCTGACAGGGCTTCTCAGATATACCACACACATTAGGATGAATAAAGAACCGAGATATTCTTTGACCTTACTTCTGTTTATTTCTTCAAACAAATCTAACAAAAAAACTATGTCTAGGTCTCCGAAATTTGCAGGTAAAAACTTTTATTGAGGCTATGATGAGGAGTGCGTCCATGACAAGTTAAATATCTTTTGCTGAAGAGATCAAACGGTGACGCTAAAGTCACTCCCTCAAAGATAAACACTTTCAAGTCCTTTGACAACTAAATGTGCTCAATAAACCCACTGAGAGCAAAAATAAAGACACTGACGGTTTAACCTCAGAAAATAAACAAACAAATCGGATCAAGCGAGACGGAGCGAGAGATCAGGACGGGCCCCTTAGGCGAGAAACTTGAAAAAGTAAACGACACACTTTCTTTGTCACTCCTGTCCATCAGAAACGGCACATCTATGTGGATGCACAGTAATATACAGATCTACTAGGAGTGTGACGGATAACAAAACTAACGGTTCGGATCACATTACAGTTTTTGAGGCAAGGATCGGATCATTTTTCGGATCAGCAAAAAAAGAGGTGGGAAAAATCTAATAAAAACAGAAAAAATAACAAAGTTGCACATTAACTAAGGTCTAAAAACAGCATTAAGTACAGAAATAAAATCAAATGAATAATTACACTGTCTTTATTGTATACACCCACCTAAAGGATTATTAGGAACACCATACTAATACTGTGTTTGACCCCCTTTCGCCTTTAGAACTGCCTTAAGTGGCATTGATTCAACAAGGTGCTGAAAGCATTCTTTACAAATGTTGGCCCATATTGATAGGATAGCATATTGCAGTTGATGGAGATTTGTGGGATGCACATCCAGGGCACGACGCTCCCGTTCCACCACATCCCAAAGATGCTCTATTGGGTTGAGATCCGGTGACTGTGGGGGCCATTTTAGTACAGTGAACTCATTGTCATGTTCAAGAAACCAATTTGAAATGATTCGAGCTTTGTGACATGGTGCATTATCCTGCTGGAAGTAGCCATCAGAGGATGGGGGGCACATGGTGGTCATAAAGGGATGGACATGGTCAGAAACATACTCAAGTAGGCCATGGCATTTAAACGATGCTCAATTGGCACTAAGGGGCCTAAAGTGTGCCAAGAAAACATCCCCCACACCATTACACCACCAACACCAGCCTGCACAGTGGTAACAAGGCATGATGGATCCATGTTCTCATTCGGTTTACGGCAAATTCCTACTCTACCATCTGAATGTCTCAACAAAAATCGAGACTCATCAGACCAGGCAACACTTTTCCAGTCTTCAACTGTCCAATATTGGTGAGCCCATGCAAATTGTAGCCTCTTTATCCTATGTGTAGTGGAGATAAGTGGTACACGGTGGGATCTTCTACTGTTGTAGCCCCAAGGTTGTGCGTGTTGTGGCTTCACAAATGCTTTGCTGCATACCTCGGTTGTAACGAGTGGTTATTTCAGTCAAAGTTGCTCTTCTATCAGCTTGAATCAGTCGGCCCATTCTCCTCTGACCTCTAGCATCAACAAGGCATTTTCGCCCACAGAACTGCTGCATACCGGATGCTTTTCCTTTTTCACACCATTCTTTGTAAACCCTAGAAATGGTTGTGCGTGAAAATCCCAGTAACTGAGCAAATTGTGAATTGCTTAAATCACCTTTCTTTCCCATTCTGGCATTCAGTTTGGAGTTCAGAAGATTGTCTTGACCAGGACCACACCAAAATGGTCAAATTCAACAAATTGAACAGCTGTTCCTAGTAATCCTTTTAGGTGAGTGTACATTAAATATAATATTTTTTTAGAGCTACAGAAGTTATTTTCTCTTTGTCTTGAGTTGTTTAATTAACATTATTGATACAGACTTAAGTAGGTTAATTGAGGTTACTGTCTCTTTAAGATAAGCACGGACTGGTTTCTGACTAATCTATACATAAACTTAAGACATAAACAAATGTTTTTATTAGAAAAATAATACCGTGGAAATCATTCTGGTGGTGTGTGCCCTATCAAAAACAGGACGATTTTATGTTTGCTTTTTGAAACGCATCTTTCCGTGTATGCACTTTTGAGTGCACTTAAACGTGCACGCACGCAGACGGAGGGCGAAATCTAAACGACACAGCATAAACAGTCGCTCCACACAAAAACATTACATTGTTTTTCAGTACTCTATTCACCAAATGTATTTTAATCGACTACAGTATGAGACACAGAAGCGCAACTCTCTCTAAAGTTTAACGTTACACATTAAGAGTTCTGATCTTCGAAGGGCATAGGGATGATAACGTCTAACTGGAGCTGGACTGGACACTTTCAACCGCATGTGCATAAGTGCAGACATAAAGCTGGTTACTTAAGCACCTTTTTGCAGCTAAATATTTCAAAATCACTTGAATGTTAACATTTGCAAGCCTTTGAAACACCTGCAAATGATAAACTTTCCATATTTAAATTTGCGTATTAATCCCCGAAAAGCATGCTAGCCGAACCGTCTGGATCAACTGCGATCCATCACACAACTAATATGTACCATGATCTCTTTCTCAGCAGTAAGGACAAATCACTCTCATCATACATTACATGCACATTAATACATGAGATGTAACGACTAAAATGAAGGGGAAGATTCTGTGTGAACATTCTTCAAAATGACTCCTTGGTGAGTAAAAGATGGCAGAATTTTTGGACGAAGTGTTTCTTTAAAGTCTGACTGTAACTGTGTTCGTATACGGTCTGCAGTCTTTTATCAGGTCTTCAAGGAGACATGATGAGCAGGGAGGCATTTCATTATCCCAGAGAGGCACTAATGCTGTTATGGCCATTCTGAGTTTTAGCACCACACTGGAGGAAGGTATGAAAGTGGTAAAGAATAAGATGGATGATTAATAAGACAGAAAAAGGGAGACAGCCTGTTAAAAGAAATGAATGGCAAATCACCATGGAAACCTAAGTACATCTGCAATGGCTGGAATAGTAATTAATTATACTCCCCACCTGCCCTTCATCTGAATTACCATTTGCAAAATTTCACCCACTCCCACAAAAAAAAATCTTATTAAAGGGTCTTAACTAGGGCAGAAAAATCTAACATTGTGTTGTATAATATACAGAACAACGTTACATTAGAGAAAATATTAACTTTTTTTTTAAATTGTGAGTGCTGCTAGATTAGCATACTAACAGTAACTAAACCATGCCTAAGAAAGTTTGACCCCCAAAGCCTGGTTCGTTTCACTAGTGTAATTTGGGCTCGGGAAGGGGGTATAGGATGGAAAATGCGGGTAAGCTCACTGCCATGGTGCTTTTGTCAAGGGTTGGCCAGGGTGTTTGACTGAGCACACTGCTGTGATGCCGTTTACCTTTTTGGGTGGTTACATGGGACATGGATGGGTGATTAAGTGCTGTTTTTAACTCACTTGGTAGAACATTGTGTTAAAAAGCACCAATGGTCAGATTAACTTTTTTTTCATTTGCTTTGGTGTGTAAGTGTGTATTAGTACATGTTAACGATATGCAAAAGGTACAAACCCCAAAGAAAACAATGACGCGAGTTATCGTCTCCAACGTAAATCTCTTTTCTTGAACTACAACAAACACAGCGATTGTAGGCAACAGTTTACTTCCTGGGATTGGTGATGTAGACAAGACCGGCATTATCATAACATGAGAAGATATGGTCTTAAAGGTGCTCTAAGCGAATTCACGCATTTTAGACCATAACAATTTTTTTGTTACATACAACAAACATCTCCTCACTATCTGCTTGCTGCCTGTCCGCTGATCAAACTGAAAAAAAGGTGGAGTTAGCTACGCTCCGTTTGTTTGAAAACAGTTCAAACATCAACAAAAAGTGACGTCTCGCAGATTCGCTTAGAGCGCCTTTAATATGGTCATTTAGAAAGGTAATAGCACATTTCCTCAACAAGAATTATGCACCACATCTGTGGCAGAAACATGAGTTACACGTTGAAGCTGAATCCTGTTTAGAGAGATAATCTGAGTTCCAGCACATTGTCCTATGCAGATACTGCCTATTATTTTCAAACTTAACTGTCCGTAACCTGGGGATGCAGATATCCATTAGCATTAATATTAGCTTATGCACCTGACCAAACAGAAAAATAATAACCTTCCTCTATTCCAGCACACACACACATACACATATTTATACAGTATCTGTATTACTATCATTACTCAAGGACTTATCTCTGAAAACAGAAGAAAAAGCTATAAAGTGGTTTTTGGTCTCTGCACTTTGATAGATGCCAAGAGATACAGCTACTGTGGTCTTGAATGCTTGATAGTGTTAAATCAAATGAGATCTTCTCGAACGCCAGGCGTCTCCAGCGAGAGGCACTTTAGATGGGTCGGCCGATAGGGGTCAAGGTAACGGGAAAATTGTGGGAAGGGAATGAAGGACACAGAGGCTGGACTGTCTTCTATGATGATGACTCAGCTCCGGCTCTTCCACGTATATCAGAGGAACATTATTTATTATCTTATCGGATTCTTTCCAAAAACAGAGCGCAGGAGGACAGCATCTGATGAAAATCGCTTGTGTGTGTGAATATAATAAATATATGGATAGCAGAACACATAAATGGCTTTAGGGCTGGTTTAACTGGAAGAAATAATACTATTGTTTTTTTTTGAGGAGTATGCTTAATCTGTCTCTAGGAAACAAGCCTACAAACAGCCTCTAGACTTCAGTGATTTTAGTTTTGAAGTGCTGATGTAAAGACTTTAGATGTCGTGTTAACCACATATTTGCAGTTTTTGACTGAATTTATTTTTAGCAGTGATCTATAATTTTTACAGATTACACTTACCACCCCTGTCAAGCTGGTGGATATTGCACATAACAATTAGCCAATAGGTGTTCGACTTCATGTGGTGCTGCGTAGATCGATCGGCGTATGACACAAAAGTCTCACGAGAGCGATTAGTAAGCACCTGTTTAGAAATACTATTGCAATAGTTTAATGTCATGCACTGATTGGTCTACATTAAGTTAAAACTGCAACAAGAAATCATCTGTCTGAGGTAAAGAGTCTGCATGGGTCTACATTGATGCAATTTTTACACACAGGCGAGCACTCAGTTTAAGTCAGTGCAGATCAAGAGTAAGACTTGAGTTCAGGCAGATACAGAAAGTCATTTGAGTTTAGTTCAGTTTTTACAAGTTTTATTCATATTTTAATCGTTACTGCATTTTGTAATATGTACACGTCCAGGCACAAATGTCAAGTGTGTGTCAAAGTGGAAAAACAAACATTCATTCATCAGCGTCATGTGGTGTTGGACATGTAAAGTGATGCACGGTTTATGCTCATCCGCTCTCTTTACAAATACCTTAACACATATTTTAGCATATATTAATGTAAAAATAAAAATGTGAATAAAAACAAAAGCTAGCAAATGTAATCATTAAAAAATATTAAACTTAAAATTATGGGAAATAATTGATTATGACAGAATTTATATGACACTGTCTGTAAAAATGACACAACCTTGGCTTGCACTGAGCTTGTGCCTTTAGGATTGTGAAAAAAGGACTGCTGCAGATTTCGGCAATAATTAAAGAGCACCTATTTCATTGCTAAAACAACGTTATTTTGTGTATTTGGTATAATACAACGTGTTTGTGTGGTTTATGGTTTAAAAAACATACCGTCAATTTTTGTTGCTCCAGATTTTACTCTTCCTGAAATGCATGGATTTGAAAAGCTTTGTGTCCCTGATTAGCCAGCTAATCTGTACGTTGTGATTGGCCTGAATACCTCTGACGTCAGTTGGAAATGTGACGCTCCTTACCATGTTTGAAAGATTCGCTCACAATGCAATGCTAACAGAAGTTAACTTACAGGTTGAGTCCGAAGCGGGAGGAATTATGATAATGTCGGTCTTGTCTACATCACCAATCCCAGGAAGAAAACTGTCGCTTACAATCCGTGTGTTTGTTGTAGTCCAAGAAAAGAGATTTACGTTGGAGACGATAACTCGCTTCATCGTTTACTTTTGGGTATTAACCCTTTTGCATATCGCTAACATGAACTTATACACACCTACACACCAGAGGAAATAAAAAAATTGTGAATCGGACCATTGGTTGTCCAAGTATTCATCATTCATTCGTCATTTATAAAAAAAATATATAGTGGAAATCCTCCGATCAGGATACAGAGTACCGCTTTATTGTCATCATGCACGGCCGATACCAATGCCCGATACTGATTCTTCAAGCTAATATGTAAGCTCTTTGATGACTTTAACAGTTAACTCTTTTTTAGATAAAGTAATAGCACAGATGTTAAAAATTAATTAAGTTACTGTAGCTTTAAGACGTGAGAGAGATCTTTACTCTGTACACGTGCTGAATGACAAGTTGTGTCAGGTATACACTCTTAGAAAGGATGCGTTCATTTATTGATATGTCAAGGTTTTCCTTCCACTTGAGCAATAGCAGGGAACTGCAGGATCTCTTAAACCTAAATAAAATTAAATCATAATTTCTAATTTTAAATAAATTAGTCTTTACTTCATTCTGTTCAAAAATGCTCAAGATGTGTTTAGTGCCAAGAGAAGTAGCACTAAACACCTACGATGCCTTAAGACGACATTTAGTCCTGAAAATGTTTTTTTTAACATGTTTCCTTTAGTTTATGTTTATATCTTAATAAAATAGATTGAAAAATAAATATGGATGGAGATTAAAACTTCTAAAACAACAAGTCTAGTGGTGGCGACCTAAGACTTTTGCACAGTACTGTATATGAAGACATGTCGCACTGCATGTAGGACTAGAGCGTGCCCACATAGAAAATATACATATCTCTGTAAAGGCAAATAGAGAAATCCAAATTTGCAGGTCACACGAGCAACAGGTTGTAAAAATGCTTGCACTGTGTAAAAATGGGCTCATGTTGCACCCGCATTCAGGGGCCCTTTAATAAAACGTAATAAAAAAGATTAATGCGATCTGCAAATTTAACGAGAACCAATTGAATCATTTAATGCGATATATACGACCGATACCGATCTATGGAGGATCGAAGGAAGCATCCCTAATTTACAGGTTCATTTATACAATGTTTTGACTAATCACGATCGTAGCAAGCTATGTTTAAAGGATTTTTCACATTCCTCCACACAGAAAATTTGTAAACTAGTGTGCATATTTAAATGTAGCTTAAAAACAGATGGCTATGATTCACACAAACTGTTTTTGCACGTACCTTGCAGAGTGAGCTAAGGTTGAAGCCGAAAGACTGGGCGTTCCGTGAGCCGGCGTTCATGAAGTTCCCCATGAGCAGAACGAGTTCCAGCAGTCTGCTGAAGGCTTTGCTCTTCCTCATCTCGTCACAGGCAGCATTCACTGCCATTATGTCTGGACGCAAGTTATTCACCTGCTCCTCAAACTGCAGTTTAAACAGGATGGAGTTCAGTCTGGGTTTTAGACGCTTTACACTGCTCATCTGGAAGAAGACAGAGATCAAATCAACAGTTAGACTGAATTTTTCAAATGGCACAATGCATTCTGTGACCATACTGTAATTCATAGGCTGTAGACATGCACAGAAGTATATGCACATTTTAGATGTGGTGGGGGTGAGGAAGACAACAATTTGTCCCTATAAAACAAATTAGCAATCAGAAATTAAGGGTGTAATTAAGCTATTCAATATGGAAATTTGGCTAATATGTCTTGAGTTGTTTTCCATAATCAGAAATTAAGTACGCGACTCCTTCCCTGCGTTCCAGTTCGTTTTTTTATGAACTTCCCTCGCTAACTTCCCTCATTCTCGTTCACTCGGATGTACGTCATTGCTTACGTTGTACGAGTGCCCACTACTGCTAGAACACTTGAAGTGGGTTCAAATGGATCGCCCTAAGCCCTTGATCACATGGAAAGTGTAGACCGCCCCCTCCATGTGCAAAGCGCGAGTTGCTGAAGTGACGTCACAATCGTGTTGCATTGTGGGATATGAAGATGCATGAAGTGTACATATGAAGTAGACTCAAAATCGAGGGAGCGAGGGTCTGTCCATACAAACTTCCCTCGTCCACTTCAAAATGGCGACAGGGATTCCCCCGAGGGGAAGTGCTTAGGGAAGTTCGCGAGTGTGTGTCTAAAACTGGAGTGGAACGCACCCCTATTAGTCTGTACCTACAGCATGCGTGAGTGTTAAAAATATGGAAATAAACATTAACAAAAAAGAAAATTTCACCCCTTAAAGGGATAGTTCACCCAAAAACGTTCATCTTCAGAACACAGTTTAAGATGTTTTATATTTAGTCTGAGAACTTGTTGACCCTTCATTGAAAATCTCTATACGATATACTGTCATGTCCAAAAAGATAATAAAAACATCATCAAAGTAGTCCATGTGACATCAGTGGGTCAGTTAGAATGTGTTGAAGTATCGAAAATACATTTTGGTCTATAAAATAACAAAAATTACCACTTTATTCAGCATATTCAGTCACGTGACATGTTTGCAAAGTTGTTGTTTTTTTTTTCAAACTTTGAGCGTTCGTCTCCCTCAGACTGTAAATGAAGCCCAGGTGTACAAATAAAAAACAGCTGGGGGGCACCAGATAACACGTCAGCCACGTCACTGCAGTCACGCGACTTTAGTCTCACGCATGTGCTTTCACAACAGATGGGGAAGAGAACACAATGCTGAATAAAGTCGTAATTTTTGTTATTTTTGGACCAAAATGTATTTTCGATGCTTTAACACATTCTAACTGACCCACTGATGTCACATGGACTACTTTAATGATGTTTTTATTACCTTTCTGGACATGGACAGTATACCATACGCAGATTTTCAATGAAGGGTCAATAAGCTCTTGGACTAAAAATAAACATCTTAAACTGTGTTCTGAAAATGAATGGGGGTCTTACGAGTTTGGAACGACATGAGGGTGAGTCATTAATGACATTATTTTCATTTTTGGGTGAACTAACCCTTTAAACCTAATGACAAAAGAGCAAATACACAAGAAATCTAAATGGAAACAAAGAGATGAACGACGATAAAGAAATATGGAGAAAAATGAAAGAAATCAGGGCAAAGCCAAATGCCTAATTTATGTGTGTAAATTTTCTGCAAACTTGTATCAGACGTTCTCTCTGTGTGTGTGTGTGTGTGTGTGTGTGTGTGTGTGTGTGTGTGTTTGTGTGTGTCAGGCAGCGCTAATCTGCAATGAAACAGACTCAAATTCAAAGCTCTCCTAGCCATAAATGTTTGAGGAGGATTTGTACCCTCCCAAAAAAAAAAAAAACTGCAGCAGGCACATCCACAACATACAAAGAATTATTCATCAGCCCTTCAAACGACAGAAAAATTGGATCGCAAAAGTTTATCAGGGTGGTTTGGCGAGGCTGAAAATCACCTAATACTTTCTGTACATAAAAGACAGGGTACCAAAACCAGACAAATGTGCCATAGTGGGGTTTCAGAGATGGGTTACATAAAAAAGAAAGACATGGTTTACTAACAAATGCATGAAGGGATATTCATGACGTGAAGGGACTGGAAATGTAGCATTCACATTTTGTCTTGCATAATTTGAACTTAACATTGCATTTTAAAACAACATGAAACAGCATTTACCAGGTCACCCTCAAGCCGAGATACACGTGTCCATCATCTTTCAGACAAAAACAATTTTAGTTATTTTAGAAAATGTTCTAGCTCTTCCAAGCTTTATAATGACAGAAAACAAAAGCCTATGACTTTCAAGCCCAAAAAAGTGCATCCATCCGTAATCCACACAGCTCCAGGGGGTTAATAAAGGCCTTCTGAAGTTAATTGATGCAATTTTGTAAGAAGAAATATACATATGTAAAACCTTGTGAACAATAATAACTAGCTTTCTGTAGTGGCCAATGCGCATTATGCGTAGCATACAATATCTTATATAAAAAATAGGTCTCATTCACTAATAACTGTGCAAGTTTTTCATATTTATACGCACACATAGAACTTCTCATGAAAACTTTCCGCCTAATTCACAATACGTGCATACTCACATGAATTTGTTCTTATACTTGTTCTTACGTTAGTGTATTTGGAGTGTTCTACATGAGCGGCCGCATGCACGATGTTAGTAATTTGCATAAAACACGCCCAAACCAGCTCCATATAAGGGTTTTGAGCAGCGCTGGTCAATAAAATATTTTTTAGCAGTTTGCCATAGAAGAAAGAGAGCTTAAAAATAAATCCATAATCATATTTATTATCGGTAAAGTTATGTTTTGCTTTGCATTTTTTATTTGGGAAGTTTTGCTGTCGCTGTATTAAGCCAGTGCTGTCCACCGACCGGAGTAACATTTAAGAAGTATTAGATGCGTTAACAAATATGACATTTAATAAATATGACAGAGAAGCGCATCTGTATTTAGAATAAAACAGACAGTAGATTAAGTGATTGACGTTTGGACTTCTCATTACATTTACATGACGTTTACATTAGGCATTAAGCAGACACTTTGGGGCTGTTTACACTTGGCGTTAAGATGTTTTCTCATCGATTGGATCACAAGTGGACGAGAGAGACACATTACGTTTACACCTGGTATTTAAATCCGTCTCTTTTGTCCAACCGCTTCTGTCCTGAATACTGTGATGGGGCGGTCTGTGAGACGGTGGGCGAGTCTCTCTGCTGTCATTCAAACGTGAGCGGGAGTAATTATGAGTTTATATGGACTCGAACTAACATTATGTCGGAGTCCGCTGCAAGTAAGCATGCTGCACAGTGTTTTGTATGTGTATATGTTAGAGCTTTCTCTGAATTTTCAGCGCAATTGATGAAATAGGATCGCGCAACTTTCACACGCTTTCATAACGAAACTATGGAGATCAGCGCTTTAGTTTTGTCAATGAAAGGCTTAAAATAGCACTGTTTGCCGCGAGTTCGCGCCAGCAGTCAGAAAAGACGTAAAACTTGTGTTTAGTACCTCAGATTAGATAAATGGTGGTCGCGTGTGGCTGTTCGAACACATTCAACCACATGTGCCTTTACACTACAAAAGCAATCCGATCGAAAGGGGTTTCAACTACCTCTGAATGTGGTTGAAAGTGGTCGAAAGTGGACAAGCTCAAAACTTTTTGAACACCGTTTACACCTGGCATTAACGTTGCCACTTGTGATCCGATCAATGAAATAGCATGTTAATGTCAAGTGTAAACAGCCTCTTTCATATAGAGATTTTAAAAAGTGAGAAAGGAAAGCATTGTCATTACGTGCATCCTCTTTAAATGTGTAGAAAAAATAACTAGGCTATAATAATGTATAAAATAATAATATAGATCATGTATAATAATTTATAATACAGAAAATATTGTAATATAAAATAAAATCATGGTCATTTTATATATCAACATTGTTAAACACATTATAATTATAGCCTATTATTTGATTATAGCGTACGTGATTATTGCGAACGCGTGGTTTTAGGTTTTCTTGAATTTGTGCGTACATTTAGAAGAAATTTTGATACCAAAGTTTTTGTTGAATTACGATTTGTTCGTGAAAACATCGTTACATCCCACGCACAATTTGGCCAAAATACCACTGTCTTAAAAATAAAACTAAACTTTCTTTAAAAAAATCCTTGATTTAGACTTCTTAGACTGCTGTTGTTTTGGTCTCTCATCTGTGTCTCCATGCCATCACTATGCTGTGTCCTATTCTAAAACTCTGGTGAATACGCATTAGCCACTAACGAAAGCTAATTATTACAGTTTATTAAAAATCACATTGATAACCCTCAGAAGGCCTTTATTAACCCCATGTGGATAACATCTGTGAAGGATGGATGGACTTTTTGGGGTTGAAAGTCATGGGCCCTATTAACTACCGTTTTATAAAGCTTGGAAGAGCCAGGTAAAGCAAAGCAATAACTAAAATTGTGTTCATCTAAAAGATGATGAACATGTGTATCTCGAATGACTTGAGGGTGAGTAAATCATGTGGTCTTTTAAATTTTTCCCTGAACTATTACTTTAACTTTTTTTGCCATCGACCAGCTTACAGCATACAGGGCAGGTTTATGACTCCTTTACATATAATGTAGGTTTTCTCCATATACGTTTTATTGCACATAAAACCAATTCAAACCTATCCAGCCTTACAAGAAATTGTGTGAGACCAGCTAAACTTTACTGCACAGAGTTCTTAAGAAAACCTTTAAATTCAATTCGACCTGCAGGCAGAAGTGGAGGTAATGCTGTCTTAGCCGCCACTCAGCATGTGACGGTATTCAGAGGGGAACACGTTTTTAAGTGTTTCAAGATTTATTCTTTATCATGGAGCTAAATCATCATTTCACACAACCACCCAGAGTGACTGCCGAATAACAGAAGCGCTTCAATGTGACTTTATGTCCCAGTAGACCCTGAACACACTCGCGCTCTGTCCCTGGTGTATATGGCCTGCCGGAAGACTCGGCGGAGCACGGGAAACACGCGCACGCAAACATGTTTTATCTTTTTTCTCTATTGTCTGGTTAACTATGAACTAAGACCTGTTAAAAAGGGGGGGAAAGACTGTTGCTAAGGCAACATGAGATCTCTCTTCTCCAAGAGTTTTCCTGCAAAAGGTGTCATTCTTGCACTTAGCTTCACCCAAACAGTTTATCAGAAGATAAAAATACAGCGTGCACCCATTTAAAACATTTACATGGAGAAACTTAACATGAACAGATACCTGAAGATTATTATACATTCAAATGTACATAACAGCACGCACATCCAAAATCACCTTATATAATCTTGGATCCCATAGTCACTTTCTATTTCTTATGGTCCACTTAGCAAACATAACAAACAACAGGTTTAAAGTTCTGGTTTGAGAAAGAACAAAGAAAAAACTGCTTGCAATGGCACTATGGGAGATTATTACATATTCCCTTTGAACCGGTTAGTTCTCTGAACTGCTAATGCATCATTTCCTGCTGCCCACGCATGCATAAACTGCAGCTCAGGATCCCTCATTATATAATAAACACCCAAACACAATGACAGGCTGCATGGTAGCATGAAGAGAAATCATGATGACTCCCTGGTGTGTATCTTTTACTTCCATTGTCTTATACAAGCATGTCCCTCATCATTAAGGCAAGTAAATTTAGTCAAAGACGCAAGGGGTCATCAGCAAACACGTGCTGGCCAACATTAATTCAATTCAAGTCAATTTTATTTATATACCGCTTTACACAATTGTTTAATTGTTTCAAAGCAGTTTGACATTAACTTCCTAAGACCAGAGCATTGGTTTGACTTTTTTCCATTTTTTCCAGCTGTTTTGGGGTTAGAAAGAACCAATAAATATAAACCAAACATTTTTCTTTGAACATGAAGTAGTGTTATTGTCCACGTTTGTGTACAACAGGTTCCAGTTACACAGAATTAAGTATTAGGGTGCAAATAACAAAAAAAATGTGGTCTAAGAAGGTGAATAAAATAAAGAAAACAAAGAAAAATTGGTGGACAACAAAAGTAGCTAAGATTAAACCGTACTAGCGAGCATTGTAATAGTGTAACGTATAGAAGAGAGTTATAATTCTAGAAGAGAGAAAAAACTCCTAGGAGAAAAAGAAACTAATTTTATTAGGGGAAAAAGTCCTTTAGAGAAAAACCCCTAAAGGGAGAGCCACACTGAAAAAATTATTCATTCAATTTGCTCAATTTTTTTTAAATAAGTGGCTGCAATCAGTTTATTTAAGCTACATTTAAAAAAAATAAAAATTAGAAACTAAAAAATAAAAAACTTTGTTTAAATATGGGGTATTGATGAATTGAATAGTCAATAAATTGATTGTAACCACTTACCTTAAAAAATTAAGAAAATAAAATGAATAATTTTTTCCAGTGCACACATAGCTGATTCTATAGAGAATACACTGCAGAAAATGATTTTCAAGAAAAACAATTCTTCGTATTTTTGTCTTGATTTCAGTAATCAAGCAAAAAAAAAATAATGTTTAAGAAAAATTTTCAAGATTTTATGCTTACACCATTGGCATATTTTATTTGCTTGTTTTATGCACAAAATCACTTAAATTAGATAATTTTGGTCTAAAAACTAGACTTATTTTTTTGGGTTGTTTTGCTCATAAAGAAAAAGCATCTTAATTTAAGAATTTTCAGATATTTTTTACTGAAAACAAGACTAAAATAATAAGAATTTTTTCTTGAAAATCATTTTTTTGCAGTGTATACTATCTATCAGATACTAAATTATACAATTTTATGGGAATTAAAACATGGGCACACATCGGCGAGGCATGGAGGCCATTGGTCAGCTTTACGACAGCGGAACTGGGTCTGTAGGTTTTTGGAAACTTCTGAATCAACATTGAATTAAAACAGAAACAGACTGAATGAATGACTGACAGGGGCACTTAAAGTCCCAATGAGATCAAAACTTAAACATTTTTATGTAATAATGCAGTGTTCATTATAAACAATTTATCTATAATAAAGTATTTTTTAAGTCATGTGCAAAACCTGAAAATTTACTTATGCCCGTACGTACGGTTCTCTGAGGACATCAGCTAGACAGCTTGGGCGGGAGCATTCGTTTACCTCGCCCGCCTCAGTTTGATGCCAACTCCATTTCTGAATGAAACGCATACTTTTCCATATCCAATCAAAGAGCAGTGGAAAACAAGCCATGCCCATTATTTTTGCGTGATATACTTAAAAAAACTGAAGTAAAGTTGATTTTGATTTCCGTTTCTTGGCGACTTTAAGCTATGGCAACCCAAAGCAGGGTCTAAAATTGAGGTCTGAATACATTAACACCTATAAGTCAACCCTTTACTAAAGCACTCAAATTACTCTCACATTCAAAACAACCAAAAATGAGCACACGCAGGCTTCATTAAAATCTCAGGCAATTCTAGCGCATATATAATGGCAAAGCAGATTCCATTAAATCTTGTGAATGTAAAATAAAACAGCACTTTATCCCTGCAGTGACCCATAAAGCGCAATTCGGCTATATGTCATTTATTTAATGTTACTTAAATAAATACTTTCTCAGAACTCAATTTAAAGCTCAGAGAAATTCCCCTAATACATTCATGAATTCCCATAAAAGTGTAAACATTGGCACTTTCGAATCATTGCTATTATATTGTTTTAGACAAAAAACATCAATTTATTAGTGAAACATTTGCCCGTATTGGCTAAGCACTTAAACAAGATAAGCAAGAGAAAACCATAGAGAAAACCGAGGAATAGATTCTATAAAGGTGTAGATAGGGTTAATGCAGATAGACCCCTAGCAAGTTTTCATAAAAAAATATATAAAATATATATTCTTTTCACATATTCTTCTTTTAGATCAGACAAGCAATATACAAAACTTTTGCAAAATATAGTGAGTTTGTTTGTTCGAAGATGCTGATATCACTTTCAATTTGAGAGATTAAATCATGAGAATATGGTGTGACAGATCTATTGATGTTGGAAGGGTGATTGATGACTTCTAACTTGATGTGAAACTAAACAGGAGGTATACCAGAAAGCTGATTAAACTTGGAAACACACTGCTTGTGACACAGACTGTGTGTGTGTGTGTGTGTGTGTGTGTGTGTGTGTGTGTGTGTGTGTGTGTGTGTGTGTGTGTGTGTGTGTGTGTGTGTAGACTTACAACAACTCCGAACTGCTCGGGTTCAGAAAGGTTGGCATAGTCGCTCTTGTACTTGACCAGTGCGTTTAGCTGCTCTTGTTCTGGCAGGTGCTTCACAAGGTTCTGGGGAAAAGAACAAGACACATTTTACATATAAAGTGAGAGACGTGAATTAAATGACCAATTCAAATTTAACTTGCAACCCTATTTTATTCTCAGCTGCTAGTTCAGATCTAGTTTTAGCCATTTAATGATGTCTCTCCATCCAAATCGGTTCAGTGGCAATTATTATTACACTGCACAAATGAAGAGGGCTATAAATGTTCCTGGAGCATTCTGGGGTTAAGGGCAAAATAACACTAGAGCAGACCTTTGAAATACGAAAAATACTTGACATATTGCATTTATGCATTATCATTAGATCATCCACATGTTAGCAACATAAGTAACCTTGATTAATACACAGATATTCATATATAGGAATTTAAGTGACTTTTATTGTTAAAGTTGGGAAATGTAATCCCTGCTACAGAAAAGAAAAAACCTTCAGAATTTCAATATGGCCACTTCATTACTTCACATGTACATAAGCCTAGTGATGGAATGAATGGCCACGGGTCTATATCACAATCAGAGAGAAATGTAAACAAACATGCAGATGGCTAATTCTGTTGTTCCCATTTCAACCATGAAAACAAATACATGGCTGCTTCTAATGATAAGTAGTATTGAAAAAATCCTTTGCTATATCAAGATGTGTATAGACAAATATTTTAAATAGGGTTGCGTGAAGTATCGTTTCAGGGTTGACATTGCAATGTGCGTCTCTGCATTATTTACATAGCAGAACATCCATAACATTCATTTCAAAAGCAAAACTATTTTGAATGCCTCTGCCAGCGTTACACTATATGAGAATGGTTTCAAACGACAGAGAGAAAAACTGTGAGTTATTCAAGAAATGCAATGAAATTAAATAATCTCAAACAAAGATTTTCATGTCATAAGGTAAAGTAATTAAGTATTTCTCATATTGCAGCAATTTACAAAAAAAGAACATTGCAATGTCAGTCTCCCCCAAATATCATGCAGGCCTAATTTTACATTTTTAAATATACTGTAAAATGGTGGGGACAGGTGGAGAGTCAAACATGCAGATTGCAAAACAAGCAGGAGAAAACAGAAAAAAAAAAAATATATATATATATATATATATATATATATATATATATATATATATATATATATATATATATATATAAAATGTACCACATTATTGACACTGTAATGTAAAAGCAATGTGTGTGTTTTCAAATGAATACTTTATTGTACAGTATGTATGTAGTATTGCATATAAACTAAAATAATAAGAGACTAATGGAAGGCTTAACAGGAAATCTGGAAAAGCAGAAGACATTAATATTCAAATGTGGTGCTGTATTAAAGTTTTATAATCTTAAATGGCTTGGTCATGGTCACTCAATGCTCTTAACCTTTCTAAACATGGCCCTGTTTAACAGCTTAGAAATAGTGACAAAATGGGATTTTACCTGGATCATGGGCTCAGTCAGCTGATCCTCATCCACCTCTAATATCATTCTCCTGATCTCCTCATAGGGCATACGAAACGACCCCAAAAAGATAGCTGAGGAAGAAAGAGAAAGAGAGAGAGAGAGAGAGAGAGAGAGAGAGAAAGAAAGAGAGTTTACGTCACAACATCTCTGCAGTAATTCATCAACAGGTCACCCAGACTCTCTGCAAAATCTCCCATGTACTTGTTCCCTGCATGCTGATAACATTTGATGGAAATAAGAAAATAAGGAGGAAGGATCTTTCAACTCTCTTTCATCCTATCCCACAAATACTCATGCAGAAACACAGACTGTCCAGCGCAAAAATCTGAAACATTATTAAGGGAAGATGAGAGGATGAATAAGGTGTTTATGGGCTTTTCCATCGCATAGTACCCCACGGTTTGGGGTAAAAAAAAGGTCTGTAAAAAAATTGGTATGGTGTTCCTGTTTCTCAACCTGTAGATGTTTTTTATCGCTAAAAGGGAGTTTGGGAACTTATAGCAGAGCACAGATACCAACATGTTTGCTTGAGAGAGCGCAAGCTAGCTAGTGATGGTCGCTTTTGAATCACTTCTTCATGAGGCTTCGAAACTTTTACGAAGCTTTGTTTCCAATCATTGGTTCGGACTGCGTTTCAAACTGGCCAAGTCATATGAGTTTTAGCAAACGAGGCTTCATAACGTCATAACCGTTTCAAAACAGTTTGAAAATCTGATAATTAACCACTAGGGGTACCTGTAAAAAAGTGTAAAATGTTTGGACAGAACTGCTTTTACACTATTTTGACCAGCAGGTGTCGCCAGCGTGTGTGGCGTTTCAAAAACTGAATCAGTTTTCGAAGCAATTGGTTCAATTGATTCGAAGCTTCAAAAAGCTTTGTTTCTCCTATCAAAGCAAGCACTAAGGTAAAGCTAATCTTTTTCATTATAGCGATGACGCTGGTGGTGACGATTCTCTCAAACCAATCAGTAATCTACGGTGTTTTTGTGTCACGTTTTGGTATCAGCTCGGGTTGCTGAACCCCGACCGAGGTGGTACTAAAAAAAGTATTGGGTACTACATACTGCACCCAGTGTAAAAGCTCACAAAGGTAAGCTGACCCGACCCAAACCGTGGGGTACAATGCAAAGGAAAAGCGCCATTAGTGGGGCCACAAACATCATTTGAGAGAGAGAGAATCTTGGGAAGAAAAGAGATGGAGAGAGAAAAGAACGCTAATGAGACAATCGTGAGAGAGAGAGAGAGAGAGAGAGAGAGAGACGGAGAGAGAAAAAGAGGACAGAAGGTACAACAAAATAAAAGTGACTTAAACACTTTACAAACAGGTGCAGGAAGTGTGTGAGAGACTTGAGAGAAATATGAGAGACTAGACTCTATATATAACAGAAATAACAGCAAGACAGCTGTTAGTGTGTGTAACGCAAGGCCCTGTGAGAAAGAAATGCATTGAGAAACCTGAAAAGCTATTCTCTGATTCACACAATCTTCTCTACATAAAGAACATGAGAAAAGTAAGAAGTATGCATTTCTTTTAAAACATGAAAATTAAGTCAGATATAGGTCAAGATAAAGGTTAAGTAGTCTTTTATCTTCTACCCCAGAATACTAGAAATAACTACAACACATTTGTACATTAATTGCCATTTATTACTGTATGTAGCAGTGTTTCTAGCAACTCTACTTTATGGGTAACTGGAAACTAGTATGGATGTTAAAGACACTTTATTAAATGTATGTATGGCGCACTACGGTTCTCCCCATTTTTCAACTTTTAAAAGTTCATGCTCTCACCCCACCAATATGTTTGAATACATTTATTTAAAAAATGGGCAAGATTTTTTCAATATTTATTAAAGGGGAATTCCGCCTTGAAATGATCCTAGGGTTAATAACAAACGTGTACCGAGTTCGACCGTTCACTCGAGTTTGTTTTCATGCTAGTCTAACGTGACCAGTGTTATTGCTAAATGCAAATTAGCATGTTATGGTAGCCTTCGGGGCATCGGTGCATTAAAATCGAAATTGCTATGTCTATACTACTAATAATGCTCAAAATAACACCACACTTACACTGTAGCACAATGAGGGTCTCTATATGTAAACCGAAGCATTGAGAACTTTGCAAGTGTACAGGCAGTTTATTAAAAAGGAACACTTACCGTTCACGTCTGGATCAAATATCCATGCGGGCGCCATCTTGGGAAAACTGAACTCTCGCGTGAAAGCACAACACCTGTTCCACAACAACGGGCAACAACGTTTCACGCGAGAGTTTAGTTTTCCCAAGATGGCGCCCGCATGGATATGTGATCCAGACGTGAACGGTAAGTGTTTATTTTTAATAAACTGCCTGTACACTTGCAAAGTTCTCAATGCTTCGGTTTACATATAGAGACCCTCATTGTGCTACAGTGTAAGTGTGGTGTTATTTTGAGCATTATTAGTAGTATAGACATAGCGATTTCGTTTTTAATGCACCGATGCCCCGAAGGCTACCATAACATGCTAATTTGCGTTTAGCAATAACACTGGTCACGTTAGACTAACATGAAAACAAACTCCAGTGAACGGTCGAACTCGGTACACGTTTGTTATTAACCCTAGGATCATTTCAAGGCGGAATTCCCCTTTAATATTTAGAGGTTGCTCAAGACCTTTGAAGTTTAACACATTTGCATATTATGTGATACTTGGTGTTAGCATCTATAATTGTTTAATAATATATACTTATGGCAGCAACTTATTTGACCATGCTTATGCAATTAAAACTTCTGTTTTAGTTGTGATTTGTCTTTCAAAACAAGAAAGCTTCAATGTGAATGAAGCACAATAGACAATATACACTGAGACAATGGCTGAAGCAACACGAAGCAAGTCCGCTATATGGTTACTGGGATCAGAAGAGACTGAAATAACTGGAACAATGTTACCCGCCAAGAAGCAATTTTTATGTGTGTTGTGCGTTTTTAAACGGTTGAGTTTTTGCCAAGATTTGTGATTTCGGAAATATTCAAAGACTTTGAGCAACCTCTAGATATTGTAAAACACAATTCAAAAATTTGCAAAGTGTGTTTTTATTGATATCCTAACACATAAGGGTGTGATTTAAAAAATGACCCGTTATAAGGACCACCCTAATGGTGCACCCATTTGTGCCCCCCCCCAAAGAAAAGTTATGACATAAAACAATCTTAAACTGAAGTTAAACAAAACATATTAAATGAAACAAAGGTAGTGCTGTTGGTTACTTCCCTTATTTTTTCTGAGGTTTAATTACACAGAATTTATGATAAATTCATATATTTTTATAAAATGTCCTTAAACTGCCGCCCCCAGCACCATCTTCCACTAAACTTTCTAGGAGGCCAAAAATGGCAATGCACTTAACTTGCAAGTAATCTCACATCATGAAAACGAACAAACAATGTGACAAACATGTGAGACTCTGATCATATATTCTCTAAAGCACAGACATCTGTGCAGACTGATGGGTGGAGAACCACTGCATCAAAAACAAAAGTGAATGGACGGACGGGTGGCATAGATGACGGAGTGACGGATGGATACTCACAGAGGTTCTGTGCTATCTTTGGGTCCAGCACTTTCAGCTCTTTCACTCTCTTTTTGATGGATTTCTTCTCCTCCAGGTCCTCTTCTTCTTTTCGTGCTGAAAGCATAATCATTACAGAGTTTATGACCACACACAGAAAAAACACTCAGATGTTCAGTGTGAAGAAGCAGATTCACACACCCAAACACTGAGTCTGGGAACAGGCACAGAGTTTAAAGCAGACTAATGGGATACAGCAGCGGGAACACATTAGCCACACACTTAATTTTTCACCATTACTGTCAATCACATGTAGGGAAAACAGTACCATTTCACAATTTCCTCTTAAACACAAGTGAAGAGAAAACACTGAATAATTAAAGAGTAAAATCCTTGTGGAAAAGTAATTAATGAGGACTGGTGAGGTTGGGTGACATGTTGAGATCTCAGGGTCAGATGATGAGCAAAATGACATTGTGTAAACATGTTTTTTACTGTGATGAGAGAAAAGTGATTTAAGGTGTGGTGAATAGCCAAAGACTGTAAAGAAAGATGGACGACGCGTCTTCATATCACTGCAAAAATGATTTAAGAAAAAAAAATATTTGTATTTTTGTCTTGTTTTCAGAAAAATTATCTAAAAATTCTTAAATGAAGACGCTTTTTCTTGATGAGCAAAACGACCCAAGAAAATAAGTCTAGTTTTCAGATCAAAAATATAAAATTTAAGTCATTTTGTGCATAAAACAAGCAAAAAAAATCTGCCAATGGGATATTTTTTAGGGATGCACCGATACCACTTTTTTGTAATACGAGTACGAGTACTTGCATTTCAGTACTTGCCGATATCGATACTGAGTACTTAATAAAAAAACATGATTTAAATTTACAGGTAACAGCTTTAGTCATATAATTTAACAAAAAAACAAAGGACTAGTTTTCCAGTTTGTTGTAAACTCTGCCTCTTTGGACAACACAAGAGGCATTAACCCCTTACACGCCGCTCAAACATAGACATTTCTCAGACCGTGGTATCGATTCCAGGTATCGGGGGACTTTTAACGAGTACTTTAGAAAATGTATCGGTATATCCCTAGTATTTTTGCACGATATAACTTAAATTTGATATGTTTTGTCTTAAAAGTAGACTTATTTTCTTAGGTCATTTTGCTCATCAAGAAAAGGCATCTTAATTTAAGAATATTTATAAATTTTTACTGAAAACAAGACAAAAAAACTAAGAACATTTTTTCTTGAAAATATTTTTTTGCAGTGTGTACACTGCAAAAAATGACTTTCTTAGTTAGTATTTTTGTCTTGTTTTAAGCACAAATATCTAAAAATTCACAAGTCAAGATGCATTTTCTTGTTGAGCAAAATAACCTAAGAAAATAAGTCAAAAAATATCAAATTTAAGTGAATTTGTGGTTTAAACAAGCAAAAAAAATCTTCCAATGGGGTAAGAAAATGTTGATTTTTTTGATTTTGAAGTGTTTAAGAAAAACGTAAACTCATTTCAAGATTTTCTCTCAACCCACTGGCATTGTTTTAAGCCCAAATTCACTTAAATTGTATATTTTTGTTTAAAACTAGACTTTTTTTCATCAAGAAAATGCATCAAGATTTTTTAGATATTTGTACTGAAAACAAGACAAAAATACTAAGAAAGTAATTTTTTGCAATGTTCCATTAAAGCCAAAATATTTCAGAAATGGCTGCTAAGATGTTGTGCCAATGACATCATTGTAAGGTGGAGCAGTGGCATCAATGCCCCACACATTTTTCTGTGTCATGCAATAGCAAATGCACGAATCAAGTCGTCACACTCCTCATTTAGTGTTGTAGTCAAGACCACCTAAACCGAGACCAAGTCATGACCAAGGCCAAGACAGGCCGAGACCCAGTCAAGACCAAGCCAGTGCAAGTCACTGCATTAAGCACTTATGATAAAATGTGGAATATGCATATGATTAGTCACCTCTCGTGTGTGTGTGCCATGAGAGAAGTTGATAAAATAATAAAATAATAAATAAATTGCACCATAAAAATATGTAAATTATAATAATTTTTTAATAATTAATGATAAAAATAATTTTGTGATATGCCATCAGTTGTGGTACTGACCGGTTGTGAAATAAAATTCCGAGTCCTCTTCGTCTAAACCGAGACAAGACCAAGTTAAAATGTGGTCGATTCCGAGACAAGATCAAGACCTTTAAAAAGTGATCTTGAGACCAAGACCGATCTTGAGTACTACAACACTACCCTTATTAATAGCATCTAATAACCAACTTAAACCAAACTAGATAAACAAACCCTTAAAAGGGAGCTTCAATCTAAATGTTGTAATGCACCAATGATGTCCAATCCTATGGCAGCGCATGTTGTCTAGGTAGGCAGCTGATTAGCTCATTAGGTTTAGAGGCATAGCAACTGAATGTGGAATGGTTATGGTGAGTGTGTAAGGAGATTGGTCTTTGGCAAGACAGCTGTGAAGAATGAGATTAGAGACACACAGCTGTGATGATGTCTGTACTAAATGAGGTCACGTAGTCTCATGCACATACATCCACACACACACACACACACACACACACACACACACACACACACACACACACACACACACACACACCTTCTTTGCACTATTTCCCATAGATGGAGATTATAGAAAGGTATACAGATATGCCAAAAATGGGGCTATTATTAACCAGCTTTCTCACATGAAGGTATGACAGAAAAAGTAATGGAGAAAAGAGGAGATGAAGATAGCAGCAGATGGAAACCAAGAGATTTCAATACAAGTTTAATTATTTAAAAAAAACACAGATTAAGAGAAGTAAACACAGGCCTTGGGAAAGAAGTGGGTAATTGTCTTGTGCAGTATTTAACATGACAGTCTGGTTACAGACTTAAAAGTCGGTTGAAATTGATGTACGTAAAACAGAATCACATTTACCTAGACACACAACAGTGTCTATCAAATTCACACAATGACCTGCTTACCTATACAGCACTGAATAACAGTGAAAAAAGTATAAAAAAAAGGTAAGTTGCACAAATCGACTAGGTAATATGATGAGGCATGTGAGAGGGCTGTGTGTCATTGTGCACCAAATGACTCTAACTTAACATTACAATGGGCTCCAGCGTTAAGAGAGCACTTTACTTCCTGATTTCTTTAAAACAATCGCATCCTTATGACGAAAGCGTGCTTGGGTTTGGATCAATTGAAGGACAGTGTGAGTGCGTGCTTTTGGAGGAGGCGAGATGGGGACAATCACACTCGCGCATGGCTTGATACGGTTAGATATAAGGTGAGTGTGCCCTAAATGTTCTTAGATGTCACTAAAGGGGATCAGCTTGGGCTCTGCAAGGGAGGGGCCACATTCAACAGATGTCAGATGGACACAGCAAAGTAGCTACAGGAGGAACAGAAGATCTCTCTAAAGTACACCAACACGCACTCATACACTTACTGTATTTCTGTGGCTCTTCTGCAGGTTCATTCTCATCACACACTTGAACAAGCACAGAGACAGCAAAGAAAGTTGAAAATAAACATAACAAGAACAAAATAATTATATCAGAGTTAGTAGCCAACAGAAAAAGACAGGGAAACAATAAAAGTGCCAGAAAACAAGAGTAAAAGAGACGGAAGAAAAATAGCGTACAGGCCAAGAAAAAAGTACAGACATAATTTCTCATTTAATTTCACAATTAATCGTTAATTAGGCTAAAACTCTGAAGCGGATAGATAGAAGTTGGTGAATTCTGTGATGGCTAAAACTCGAGAAAGTAAAACCCTAAAAACCTAATTGTAATCAGAATGGAGGGAGATCATTAAAGATTCATGTTCTTGATGTAATTGGAATAAACTGTCTGATTCGTCCCATACATCACAGAAGGATCTCAAAGATTAACTCAAAGAAGTATCACAAGCATTGCCATGCAAGAAAATGAAATAAAAAGTGCATGACAATGCACCCTTGTCAGTGTTAATCTTATCACTGACATGTTTGCTTTTTTTAGATGAAACAAAGATCACAATGACAATTGAAGGATTTTAATTGATACTTGCTGTTAAACCTCCCATATTGTCAAATCTGAAATTTAATGGCTTTTTCATGATAACTGAGGTCTATGGGCTATGTAAGCACCATATAATTTTCAAAACAGCCATTTTACAGTCAAATTCACACAGCCTGCTGAAAGCATGATTTTTTATGAGCCGTTGTGACTTCTGTAAAAAATTTATGTTAGCAATACTCAGTCACCACCCCACCCCCTTTTTGCCAAACAAACTCCTAAGGAATATCACACCATGCCAAGAATAGGGGTGTCACAATTCTCCAAATCCTCGATTTGATTACATCACATTTTCTATTCTAAGGTCACGATTCGATTATCAAAATTTTTTTGGAAAACATAAACAAATGTTGTGAAACTTAAACAGATCTCAGTTCAGAGAAACGACCGGTCCTGGCACAGACGCCATGTTAGTGTACTTCCATAGGTAACGTTATTTTAACTGTGTATTTTACTCATGAAAAAACAGGTCTATCAGAAGAGAGGCTCGTGAATATTACTTATTATAGACCCCTTAATCACCCACGTCACTGTGACGTCACCGCTCTAGCTGGAGGCAAAAAATAAGTAGGAACTCATAGCCGGCGCGCTAAAAGTTTGAGTTTTTGACTTTAAAATGTTATCTTGTTGTGTTTTTGGCTGCCAGATTAGAAGGAACAGCACTTTTGGTTCAAAAATAAAGTTTTACCGGATCCCGGCAGACATTTTTTCACAGAAATCAAGAAGACAATCTGTGGTTGAATGCAATACGGCGTACAGACTAGACGGAGACGATCATAAATAATACTCGTGTTTGCAGTGCACACTTCATATGCATAGATTATTTTACCTGATATGTACTAGGGGTGGGCGGTATGAGCAAAAATTCATATCAAGGTATTTTTCACTCTTCAGCCGGTATAACGGTATTACGGTATGTTGCCATATGAGATAAAACTTGGAGTCACACTGTAGTAAACCTTAGTTAAATTACGGACAAAATTAGTATTTTTCACCTTATGTTACTAATAAGTGAGGGATTGGACATAGACATGATTTTTTATCTTTTCCCATTTTTTCCTTTAAAAGCGCAATTGTGTGGATGGGTGGACTCATCTTCTTATGCATATTGTCACTAATATGGGAAGTATGAAAATATGGAAATTAGTATGGTCATTTGCTTGTAGGCTATTACAATGTTTTACGCTACATCCAACAACTTTAAAGCTGTGTGCTGTGTATATCTTGTGTCTGTTTGATTTATAAATATACAAAGAACAAGATTTTCTTTTTGTTGTTAATATGAACATCTGATAGGAGATGCCATCTCACTTTAAATAATTATTAATCCCTGAACGCATTAATGAATGCAGTTTATTAATACAAGTTAGTTATATTAATAAATGTATTTATTGCATTTAATTGCATTTAATTTAATTAACCAGCAGATTCACATTGCCAAAAACACTCCACTCATACGTTTTTATGCGTAAATAGGCACTATGTATTGTTTAATAGCCTCTCTAATTAATAAACCTGCATTAAGAAAACGAAATTTACCATTAAAGGCTGTTTTTAATGTGTTTGGTACGTTTATCCGCTAAAGCACTCTGAAAGCGCTATTCATTTAACCGTTACTCGTCAACCATTTGCGCTATCAAAAAAGGAATGGTTACTAAAAGAAGATAAATTGCACTTTTAGCCAAATTATGGTTTATTAAGGTAATTTCTTGCTTTCCGTCCTCCAATCGCTTACCTGGAGAGCGCGTGCAGGGCGCAGTAGAGAGAGCAGATCTGAGTGAAAAGGGAGTACACCGTTAAACGACTTTGAAGCAGTGAGGTAAAAAAGCCTCCTAAATGTATAACACTGTTGACGCGCTGTTGGTGCCTTGGGACTCGACAACCCGACTGTTTAAGTTGATTTTCAATAAAGCAGTGTTGATTTTGTTCGCTTCTGGGTCCTGTTATGTTTCAGAACCTGGTAATGCTATAGGTAAGCCACGGGCTTGTTTCTCGCCAAACTCGCTGTATACAGATCACAACACCTGAAATATAGTCTTTGGCAGGATTTGCGTGCACTATTATGTGCATCCTCTTAAAAAAAATGATGATTAAAAATGGATTGAAGTGCGATCGGAGCCTTTCGTTTTGTGTTTCTGTGGACAGCGCATCTCGGGAACGGAGGTATGACTTTTAAGACTTGGGTAAACTCCCGCGCGGTCTTAAAAAAATAACATTCATAAAGTTAAATTTAAGTCCTAGGATGAAGATCTGGGCGTTTTAAGGCCATAGATATAACTTTCTGAAGGTTAGTTTTTTGTAACACCCCGCGGGAACCCTGATAAGTGCAAAAATAGAATTTAAAATATGTAACGCCGGTATCAACGGTTTTGCAAAATCCATATCATGGCGTGACACAATACCGGTAATTACTATCATACCGGTTTATTGCCCACCCCTAATATGTACTGTTGTGTTGGTTTTATCTAGTACAAATAGCAAGTTTCTGTTTTATAGGTGAAAAGTTGCCAACCGCGCTATTGTTTAGCTTAAATGTTAAACAAACATACAGCGATAGATGTGTATGCCATCGTTTGAATTGTCTCTTAAAATAATCCACATTGCTAATCATAGTTAGCCCAGTGATAGGTTACATAAGACAGTAAGCCTAGACAAAATTACCCAAATCCACCTGAAAGTAATTCATATGTTGTCTAGGAAATATCTAAAACCTGGTTAAAATTGCAAGAGTTAATTTACAAAAATACCTGTCACGGTCCCGCAGAATCAGTGACTGTACATATTCGGACAGATCCGAAACTAATTCTGCATCCATGTTTAATAAATCCCTCCTAAAACGTGCTAGTTTAAGATTGTCAACATAGCCTCTGCGGCCCACACAAATACGTCACAATGTTTACCAACTGTAAAAGGGTCTACAGGCCAAAACGTCCAGTTCTTAGTAGAGCTTCTGAAAAAGTAGCTGTAAAAATATATAGAGATTTATAGTACGTTTTTGATACTTAAACTGCAAATATTTATTCTTTGGGACATCATAATCTAAAACAAAGCTCTAAAAACCTTTGAAATATGGGACCTTTAATGACACTACAATAAAAACAAAGAACATTGTAAAATATTAAAAGTGCACTAGCAATCTTTATAGAGGAGAAAATGTAGGAAAATTTGATTCAAATCCATCCAATTACCCCAACTGATCTAAATGAAGGACCTAAACAAAGTAACAAGAAAACTGAAAAAAAAAAGTTCTGTATACTCATTAGATAGTATAAAAAATATTGAAAGTGTTTAAATGCATTTAAACAGTATGCTAAATGTTTACACATTTAGGTCTGTTAATGTGTGACAGACACTGCTTTCATTTTGCACTTTAATGCAACTGAGATGTTGTTTTTACAACCAAAATTGCATGCCATTAACGCCATGCAAACCTAAATAATATGACATGGCAAATCACTAACTAAATGTAAAATAAATTTTCAAGGTACTACGACTAAAAGCATAAAAAACCTCAGTCTCTTTCGATCAAGTGAACTCCAGGTGGTATTTAATTTATATATAGTAAATATGAACTCGGTAAGTATGAAACACAGAGCCTGTGTACTGCTGGAATATCGATCTAAAGATACAGCCCCTTCATCTATTCATCCCTCCTATACATAACCCCACTTCAACAGAAAGAAAAAGTGTGTGTGTGTAGGATGAAGATATGCAGTATTGATCTGTTCATCATGAGTAACAGCCGTGCCATCAACACTCCACCCATTTATTACACACAAAGTATATGCACACTAAATGCTTATATAAATCAGATTGTGCATGATTCATGGTACCGTATCTCTGGAGAACACAATAGCAGAATGTGTGTAACATCCTCTACTGTGAGTTTCACTGCAGGAGTTTGACTAATAAATTTATGATACTATAATACATTCCCTTCAGGACTTTTGTGGTCTGGGTTTTCCTATTAAAAAATTTGGGAAAACTGTTTAAAAGAACTTAAAGGAATAGGCTTTTATATAATAGTTAAAGTCATTGCTTTGTATTCAGTATAATACAAATCAAATGTTTAAAATAAAGATTTTTAATAAGCTGAAATATAAACTTTGGTCTGTTTTTGGTCAGTTACTCGAATGAAGCTATCATACAGTACATACAGTTAAATACATTAAATATACAAGTTGTGTCAAGTTAGTGGAAAAATGGATCTAGTGCACAAACCATTTTTTTTTATATATATATCAAGTGTTTCCCAATTTAAGCCAAATGTCAAATTCCCTGACATTTCCCTGACTTTCATTGACTAAAAAGTGTCATTTTCATGACTTAAATCTGAGATACCGTGAGCCTGATAATGTAGGGTTTATAAAAAATGTAGCTTAAATGCGTGAAATGCTGATAAACGGCTGTTAAGATTGTAGTCTCACTTTAAATCAGTATGCGCTTAGATCTGGAAAAAGCATTCCTTACATAAAAACTTAAGCGGATTACATTTTGATGAATGCCAACTAAAATTCAAAGCGACAAACAAAATCCCAAACAAAATATTCCATAAACTGGACAAAAAATATAAAATTCCCTGAATCTCAATATCTGCAATAGACCTTAAATCTAAATTTGCATGATATTCCAAAAATTCCACGAAACGCACTCTGAAGAACAGTTATAGGATAATTCCGGTATTTAACACTTTGAGTCTCATTTCTGGTTTGTTTTGGATGAACTACAGTAATGAACACTGAAATTTTGACAATGGGTCGTGTCTTGACTTTTTGACTAATTTAGAAGCGTCTCTTGACTGCTTCAGAATGGAAGTCAATGACCATGCACAAACATGTCATTAAAACAACACTTAACGTTCATTTTCAAAACTGTGCTACTCACAGAGTGGTTCGTGGTGTTCGGTGATGATTAGAAACAAGTTGTGTAGCGAAATACAGTTTCTGTCGTGTTTTATTTGGCATTTTGTAAAATTCCATTGACTTCTCTTGGAAGACTCATTGCTCGCTGATATATTACTCCGCCACCACAGAAAAGGGTCTGTTTACATGTGGTTGTAGTTTTTTCGCTCGGTTTCTCTCAGAAGAAATTTTTCCCATATTTGATGGCTCAGTGACCAGCTTTAGGTTTGAAGTTGAGCTTGATTGTGACAGTCTATACCCTAGACACAGAGCGTACTTGCATGGCAAATTGGTTGTCGCCATCAAGTGGTCGGAAGTGTGATAACGCTTCAGACTCAAATATAGAGCGGAAGTATATACGCGGTTGTAAGGTATCTGAAGAAATAGTTCCAGTATAGCAAATAACACGGATTGAAATCATACATATGTATATATATATATACACGTATACCCATTTGGTGTCAAAGCTGTCAATCACGCCGCATATCTTCCACCTGTGAAGCATCTCGCCGGTCTCGTAAAGTTTCATCGATGCTCAGCACTGGATATAGCCGAATAAACATGACAATGACTTTCCTTCATCGAGGTAAACGTTTCCCCCGGACACCAGACGAACATCTAGGAGTAACTTAATTACGGTAGGACTGTGCAAACAAAGTATCTGTCTAGCATTGGTGTTATTTACGCTGGGGATGTCCCCACCACTTTTCAACACAAACTGACGCCCCTGCTGTGTAGCATTACCATGTCAGTGTATTGATTCATTGTCCCTTCATAGTTTGCAAGAGACATTTAATAAATGTATAATTAATATTAAATAAAGTAAGCGTATTTAACTAAGACATAGGCTATTTAATGAACTGAGCATA